>NC_134828.1:111609177-111754754 GCF_004210375.1 Tachypleus tridentatus
AATCTTCCATCATATTAACTTTAAATATACTGATATCTTCCATCATATTAACTTTAAACATCCTAATATCTTCCATCATATTAACTTTGCCAAGATAATTTTACTATATTTTGATTACTGTTATCATTCGATATTATTTGATACATAATTTATATCCAGGCGAAAAGAAGTACTGAATAAATAAATTACTATTATTATATATGACATCGATCCATTCCGATACCATGAAAAATTAATGTCCATGTAATAGGGTTTCCAGGGTAACCTGGTACTGTAAAGAGTTGGTATAATTCTAGTGCAATACTTAATCAAACAAATGCCTTGATAACAGGCCTTCCGAGATAATCTGGTAATAAAAATTGTTATTTTGTGCTAGACTTCTACATTGAAAATAAACCTTCCAGGATAATATGATACTATAATAAAAGATTTCACTTTATTCTGCACTAGACTTAGCTGATACTTTGATAATAAGTTTCTAACGACAAGCTGGTGTTACAGTTTGTAACATAGACTTGGCTGATACTTTGATAATAAGTTTCTAACGTCAAGCTGGTGTTACAGTTTGTAACATAGACTTAGCTGATACTTTAATAATAAGTTTCTAACGATAAACTGGTGTTACAGTTTGTAACATAGACTTAGCTGATACTTTGATAATAAGTTTCTAACGACAAGCTGGTGTTACAGTTTGTAACATAGACTTAGCTGATACTTTAATAATAAGTTTCTAATGACAAACTGGTGTTACAGTTTGTAACATAGACTTAGCTGATACTTTAATAATAAGTTTCTAACGACAAGCTGGTGTTACAGTTTGTAACATAGACTTAGCTGATACTTTAATAATAAGTTTCTAACGACAAGCTGGTGTTACAGTTTGTAACATAGACTTAGCTGATACTTTGATAATAAGTTTCTAACGACAAACTGGTGTTACAGTTTGTAACATAGACTTAGCTGATACTTTGATAATAAGTTTCTAACGACAAACTGGTGTTACAGTTTGTAACATAGACTAGCTGATACTTTAATAATAAGTTTCTAATGACAAACTGGTGTTACAGTTTGTAACATAGACTTAGCTGATACTTTAATAATAAGTTTCTAACGACAAGCTGGTGTTACAGTTTGTAACATAGACTTAGCTGATACTTTAATAATAAGTTTCTAATGACAAACTGGTGTTACAGTTTGTAACATAGACTTAGCTGATACTTTGATAATAAGTTTCTAACGACAAGCTGGTGTTACAGTTTGTAACATAGACTTAGCTGATACTTTTAATAATAAGTTTCTAACGACAAGCTGGTGTTACAGTTTGTAACATAGACTTAGCTGATACTTTTAATAATAAGTTTCTAATGACAAACTGGTGTTACAGTTTGTAACATAGACTTAGCTGATACTTTGATAATAAGTTTCTAACGACAAGCTGGTGTTACAGTTTGTAACATAGACTTAGCTGATACTTTAATAATAAGTTTCTAACGACAAACTGGTGTTACAGTTTGTAACATAGACTTAGCTGATACTTTAATAATAAGTTTCTAACGACAAGCTGGTGTTACAGTTTGTAACATAGACTTAGCTGATACTTTAATAATAAGTTTCTAACGACAAGCTGGTGTTACAGTTTGTAACATAGACTTAGCTGATACTTTAATAATAAGTTTCTAACGACAAACTGGTGTTACAGTTTGTAACATAGACTTAGCTGATACTTTAATAATAAGTTTCTAACGACAAACTGGTGTTACAGTTTGTAACATAGACTTAGCTGATACTTTAATAATAAGTTTCTAACGACAAACTGGTGTTACAGTTTGTAACATAGACTTAGCTGATACTTTGATAATAAGTTTCTAACGACAAACTGGTGTTACAGTTTGTAAACATAGACTTAGCTGATACTTTGATAATAAGTTTCTAATGACAAACTGGTGTTACAGTTTGTAACATAGACTTAGCTGATACTTTAATAATAAGTTTCTAATGACAAACTGGTGTTACAGTTTGTAACATAGACTTAGCTGATACTTTGATAATAAGTTTCTAATGACAAACTGGTGTTACAGTTTGTAACATAGACTTAGCTGATACTTTGATAATAAGTTTCTAACGACAAACTGGTGTTACAGTTTGTAACATAGACTTAGCTGATACTTTAATAATAAGTTTCTAATGACAAACTGGTGTTACAGTTTGTAACATAGACTTAGCTGATACTTTGATAATAAGTTTCTAATGACAAACTGGTGTTACAGTTTGTAACATAGACTTAGCTGATACTTTGATAATAAGTTTCTAATGACAAACTGGTGTTACAGTTTGTAACATAGACTTAGCTGATACTTTAATAATAAGTTTCTAATGACAAACTGGTGTTACAGTTTGTAACATAGACTTAGCTGATACTTTGATAATAAGTTTCTAATGACAAACTGGTGTTACAGTTTGTAACATAGACTTAGCTGATACTTTAATAATAAGTTTCTAATGACAAACTGGTGTTACAGTTTGTAACATAGACTTAAGCTGATACTTTAATAATAAGTTTCTAATGACAAACTGGTGTTACAGTTTGTAACATAGACTTAGCTGATACTTTGATAATAAGTTTCTAATGACAAACTGGTGTTACAGTTTGTAACATAGACTTAGCTGATACTTTAATAATAAGTTTCTAATGACAAACTGGTGTTACAGTTTGTAACATAGACTTAGCTGATACTTTGATAATAAGTTTCTAATGACAAACTGGTGTTACAGTTTGTAACATAGACTTAGCTGATACTTTGATAATAAGTTTCTAATGACAAACTGGTGTTACAGTTTGTAACATAGACTTAGCTGATACTTTAATAATAAGTTTCTAACGACAAACTGGTGTTACAGTTTGTAACATAGACTTAGCTGATACTTTTTAATAATAAGTTTCTAATGACAAGCTGGTGTTACAGTTTGTAACATAGACTTAGCTGATACTTTGATAATAAGTTTCTAACGACAAGCTGGTGTTACAGTTTGTAACATAGACTTAGCTGATACTTTGATAATAAGTTTCTAACGACAAACTGGTGTTACAGTTTGTAACATAGACTTAGCTGATACTTTAATAATAAGTTTCTAATGACAAACTGGTGTTACAGTTTGTAACATAGACTTAGCTGATACTTTGATAATAAGTTTCTAACGACAAACTGGTGTTACAGTTTGTAACATAGACTTAGCTGATACTTTGATAATAAGTTTCTAACGACAAACTGGTGTTACAGTTTGTAACATAGACTTAGCTGATACTTTAATAATAAGTTTCTAATGACAAACTGGTGTTACAGTTTGTAACATAGACTTAGCTGATACTTTAATAATAAGTTTCTAACGACAAACTGGTGTTACAGTTTGTAACATAGACTTAGCTGATACTTTAATAATAAGTTTCTAACGACAAACTGGTGTTACAGTTTGTAACATAGACTTAGCTGATACTTTGATAATAAGTTTCTAACGACAAGCTGGTGTTACAGTTTGTAACATAGACTTAGCTGATACTTTGATAATAAGTTTCTAACGACAAGCTGGTGTTACAGTTTGTAACATAGACTTAGCTGATACTTTAATAATAAGTTTCTAACGACAAACTGGTGTTACAGTTTGTAACATAGACTTAGCTGATACTTTGATAATAAGTTTCTAATGACAAACTGGTGTTACAGTTTGTAACATAGACTTAGCTGATACTTTAATAATAAGTTTCTAACGACAAACTGGTGTTACAGTTTGTAACATAGACTTAGCTGATACTTTGATAATAAGTTTCTAACGACAAGCTGGTGTTACAGTTTGTAACATAGACTTAGCTGATACTTTAATAATAAGTTTCTAACGACAAACTGGTGTTACAGTTTGTAACATAGACTTAGCTGATACTTTAATAATAAGTTTCTAATGACAAGCTGGTGTTACAGTTTGTAACATAGACTTAGCTGATACTTTAATAATAAGTTTCTAACGACAAACTGGTGTTACAGTTTGTAACATAGACTTAGCTGATACTTTGATAATAAGTTTCTAATGACAAACTGGTGTTACAGTTTGTAACATAGACTTAGCTGATACTTTGATAATAAGTTTCTAATGACAAACTGGTGTTACAGTTTGTAAATATAGACTTAGCTGATACTTTAATAATAAGTTTCTAACGACAAACTGGTGTTACAGTTTGTAACATAGACTTAGCTGATACTTTGATAATAAGTTTCTAATGACAAACTGGTGTTACAGTTTGTAACATAGACTTAGCTGTTTGATAATAAGTTTCTAATGACAAACTGGTGTTACAGTTTGTAACATAGACCTAGCTGATACTTTAATAATAAGTTTCTAATGACAAACTGGTGTTACAGTTTGTAACATAGACTTAGCTGATACTTTGATAATAAGTTTCTAATGACAAACTGGTGTTACAGTTTGTAACATAGACAGCTGATACTTTAATAATAAGGACAAACTGGTGTTACAGTTTGTAACATAGACTTAGCTGATACTTTAATAATAAGTTTCTAATGACAAACTGGTGTTACAGTTTGTAACATAGACTTAGCTGATACTTTGATAATAAGTTTCTAATGACAAACTGGTGTTACAGTTTGTAACATAGACTTAGCTGATACTTTGATAATAAGTTTCTAACGACAAACTGGTGTTACAGTTTGTAACATAGACTTAGCTGATACTTTAATAATAAGTTTCTAACGACAAGCTGGTGTTACAGTTTGTAACATAGACTTAGCTGATACTTTGATAATAAGTTTCTAACGACAAGCTGGTGTTACAGTTTGTAACATAGACTTAGCTGATACTTTGATAATAAGTTTCTAACGACAAGCTGGTGTTACAGTTTGTAACATAGACTTAGCTGATACTTTAATAATAAGTTTCTAACGACAAACTGGTGTTACAGTTTGTAACATAGACTTAGCTGATACTTTGATAATAAGTTTCTAACGACAAGCTGGTGTTACAGTTTGTAACATAGACTTAGCTGATACTTTAATAATAAGTTTCTAATGACAAACTGGTGTTACAGTTTGTAACATAGACTTAGCTGATACTTTGATAATAAGTTTCTAATGACAAACTGGTGTTACAGTTTGTAACATAGACTTAGCTGATACTTTAATAATAAGTTTCTAATGACAAACTGGTGTTACAGTTTGTAACATAGACTTAGCTGATACTTTGATAATAAGTTTCTAATGACAAACTGGTGTTACAGTTTGTAACATAGACTTAGCTGATACTTTGATAATAAGTTTCTAATGACAAACTGGTGTTACAGTTTGTAACATAGACTTAGCTGATACTTTAATAATAAGTTTCTAATGACAAACTGGTGTTACAGTTTGTAACATAGACTTAGCTGATACTTTAATAATAAGTTTCTAATGACAAACTGGTGTTACAGTTTGTAACATAGACTTAGCTGATACTTTAATAATAAGTTTCTAATGACAAACTGGTGTTACAGTTTGTAACATAGACTTAGCTGATACTTTGATAATAAGTTTCTAATGACAAACTGGTGTTACAGTTTGTAACATAGAAGCTGATAGACTTAGCTGATACTTTACTTTGATAATAAGTTTCTAATGACAAACTGGTGTTACAGTTTGTAACATAGACTTAGCTGATACTTTAATAATAAGTTTCTAACGACAAACTGGTGTTACAGTTTGTAACATAGACTTAGCTGATACTTTAATAATAAGTTTCTAACGACAAGCTGGTGTTACAGGTTGTAACACTTAGCTGATAATTTTTAATTAGCTGATACTTTGATAATAAGATAATAAGTTTTTAACGACAAGCTGGTGTTACAGGTTGTAACATAGACTTAGCTGATACTTTGATAATAAGTTTCTAACGTCAAGCTGGTGTTACAGTTTGTAACATAGACTTAGCTGATACTTTAATAATAAGTTTCTAACGATAAACTGGTGTTACAGTTTGTAACATAGACTTAGCTGATACTTTGATAATAAGTTTCTAATGACAAGCTGGTGTTACAGTTTGTAACATAGACTTAGCTGATACTTTAATAATAAGTTTCTAACGACAAACTGGTGTTACAGTTTGTAACATAGACTTAGCTGATACTTTGATAATAAGTTTCTAATGACAAACTGGTGTTACAGTTTGTAACATAGACTTAGCTGATACTTTGATAATAAGTTTCTAACGACAAACTGGTGTTACAGTTTGTAACATAGACTTAGCTGATACTTTGATAATAAGTTTCTAATTTGAATTCGTCTTCATATTACCGGGGGGTAGGACAAAATCGATTTCAGGTTACCCCCGGTGAAGTCTGAAATCGATTTCATCTTACCCCCCTCAATTTCAAACTACCCCCTTCCCGATAGACTCGTTTTAACTGTTTGTTACGATGCTAGACGTTTTTATCGCACTCAGTGTGAGTAAATGAAATTAACACATTAATAATAATGTAAAAATTCGAATATTTATCATGTTTTATATCTCATGCTATCAATCACTCATTTTATTTCAGTGCGCATAAAGAAATATAAAAAATTAATATGTATAAATTACAATATATTGAATGAAGACAGTATGTAGACCTTGTGGTCTGGTGAGGACGAGCCCTTAAAATACCTTTTATCTTATATAAATCATCAATTTTAATAAAAGAAATAATAGGCCTTTTGCCTATTATCATGTGCTTAGATACGTACTCGGCACGCACTACAAATATTAAAAGTAATCATTATGTTTCTCATTTTGGCGTTAGAAGAGGGGTAATTTGAAATCAAGGGGGCTAATTTAAAATCGATTTCATGTTACTCCCCCGGTACTCTGAAAACGATTCCATATTACAGGGGGGTAACTTGAAAACGGGGGTTATTTAAAATCGTTACACCGGTTTTAGAATCGGTGAAACCAATCTTGCTGTACTGTTGATACTGTATGTTTGAGAATAACGTGATATGAGGGTATTAGACTATTTGTTATGTTGATAATAGGCCTTTACGTTATAACTGCAATTTAATTCTATCCTGATATAACACTAAACTGATAATTTGATAAAGTAACTGGTGTTAACATTCTGTTCTTGGTAATATATCTTGTAGGCAGAGGCGTAGCTTTTTTACACCTGATTGGGGGATGATTTTTACAACCACTTATGTGGACTGTTCAATTTGCAAATTGGTAATCTCTGATTACGTGAACCTGAAAGCTGTAAACATGTAGTCACAGAGTAATCTTGTTGCCACGATACTTGCATGTATACTTAGGCCTACTGACTGATACTTACGAACTATCGCTTAGATCGAAAAGCTTAGAAGCACGCCTATATTAAAGATGTACATTTCGGCTACTGAAAAGCCTACAGCTAGGCCTAATTATGTAATTCGATTGGTAAGAACACGAGAATCACAAGAACAAACAATTTGTAGGCCTGTAATGCAATAAAAGAATTCAACAGACCAAACTGTAGGGAGGGATGATTATATGTACCATAGCCCCCATCTGAAATTAAGGAGGGTGTATCCTCCATCCCTCAGGATTACACCCCTGCTTGTAGGATAATCCGACACCAGAACTAGTAATACCAATTAATCCTGTATTAGGCTTAGTTTCTTACGCACTTACTGTCAATAACATTATTTTCTTACTAAAATAAATTAACACAAAATACTATTATATTTAACGATGTTATAACAACAATTAGGCTCAAGAAGTCTTGATAGAAATGGAGTAGAAAACCTTATATATGTAAAAAGGACGGCTGGTATGGGTAGAGAAAGCCTTTTTTACGTATATAATTTTCCTCTACATGTGAGTTTTCTCGTCATCACAATATAGAAAACCTATAATCCAAGCGATTTCGAAAGGTGGACCTTTTTTCTTCAGGTACAAACTGGATTCTTCGGGTTGAAGGGTTTCTATTTCTTTTCTGTTAAATTGTCTACGTTTTCTGACATTAGATATACATATATACCATAGTATCTTATTAGTATAAAATAATACAAACTTTTAATGTCACAATATACTATTAATAGTATGATCAGTAAAGGGCTAGACCTGGAAACGCTTTCATTGAGTGTTTTAAGTACGGTTGGAACCAAAATTTTGATTTTTGTATCTTACCCAATATCCGCCTGTGGTAAACACGATTATATTCAAGTTACCTAGTTAACCCTATTAAACATGGTGTCTTTAAGATGCCTAGCGCGTTGAGGCGTGCGCTTCGTAATCTGAGGGTCGCGGGTTCGCGCCCGAGTCGCGCCAAACATGCTCGCCCTCCCAGCCGTGGGGGAGTTATAATGTGACGGTCAGTTCCACTATTCGTTGGTAAAAGAGTAGCCCAAGAGTTAGGGGTGGGTGGTGATGACTAGCTGCCTTCCCTCTAGTCTCACACTGTTAAATTACGGACGGCTAGCACAGATAGCCCTCGAGTAACTTTGTGCGAAATTCCAAAAACCAAACCAAGTCTTTAAGATTTGATATATATATATCTATACATGCGGAGAGGGGGGGGGGGTCAAAGAAATAAGGATGGGCAAGTGTGAAGATGACATCCAATGTTGTTTAAACTTCACATTGTTATGATTAATCAATGTGTATCCAGGACCTCTTGATGACGTCATCACTATGTCGACTTGAGTACATTTTGCTGATTTGAGGTACCTAGTTTGTCAATTTTAGTTTTTCTTCTGTGCACTGTTTTTTTCCACACGCTTTCTTACTGGGTAGACTACACTACAGGTAACAGTATCGACATTCGTTTTCAATATCACTGTATTTTGATTTTCATTAATCAGATATTTAACATACAGCCGGCTGTTTGGCGTAGATAACTTAGTTGCTTTGGGTCGGCGGGCATTGCCAGGTTAGTTAAGGCGTTTGACTCGCAATCTGAGGGTCGCAGGTTCGAATCCCCATCGCACCAAACATGCTCGCCCTTTCAGCCGTGGTGGCGTTATAATGTTACGGTCAATCCCACTGTTCGTTGGTAAAATAGTATTCCAAGAGTTGTCGGTGGATGGCGATGTTTAGCTGCCATCCCTCTAGTCTTACACTGATAAATTAGGGACGGCTAGCGTAGATAATCGTTGTGTAGCTTTGCGCGAAAGTCAAAACAATGCTTTGCGTCGATAAATGCTACACAACCAACCAACCATCTAACGTACCCTAGGCAGAATATAAACCTTTTCACAGCATTGTTGTATCGAGATGAAATAGCACTCGAAAATAT
Organism: Tachypleus tridentatus; assembly: GCF_004210375.1. NCBI lineage: Eukaryota > Metazoa > Arthropoda > Merostomata > Xiphosura > Limulidae > Tachypleus > Tachypleus tridentatus. The sequence goes on from NC_134828.1 coordinate 111,618,461, forward strand.
CAAGTTTAGAAATATAATACAAATTCTGTAACCACAGAAATAATATATGCAACTTTTAAGCCTGGTTTGTACTATTGATGCTCCTAATGTCTGGTTCGTTAGGAGAACGTTTTCCTGATTGTGTTATGCTTTGAAATAAACAATTTTGATTGTTGCTGAAAATGTCACAGCATCATTTAGTAGCAGAAAATAAAATTACATACTACTAACACTGGTGATACCAATGTTTGTGAACATTAAGAATGTTCATGGCCAAGCGTGTTAAGGCGTGCGACTCGTAATCTGAGGGTCGCGGGTTCGCATCCCCATCGCGCCAAACATGCTCGCCCTTTCAGCCGTGGGGGCGTTATAATGTGACGATCAATCCCACTATTCGTTGGTAAAATAGTATTCCAAGAGTTGGCGGTGAATGGCGATGTTTAGCTGCCATCCCTCTAGTCTTACACTGATACATTAGGGACGGCTAGAGTAGATAATCGTTGTGTAGCTTTGTGCGAACTTCAAAAACAAACAAACATTAAGAATGTTATGACATCTATAGTGTTCTGTAATAATATATAAAATAACATTGTATACTACTAACATTTTTTACTCATTATTACAAAATTCTTCTAATAAAAATTATAATATTATTTATTCTCAAGTTCGGTACCAGACTCATGCTATTCCCAGCTTTAGTTTCATTTTAGAAGTCTGCGTTGTTTTCTGTAGTGTTTTATCGTTTGTCTAGTGTCACCATGACAAATGTTTATATTGCTCGGTACAGTTATGTACAAGCTGTTTAGCTGGGAATCCAACGTTTATGTCCAGTTAAAATCGCGCCAAACACTTCCGTACCGTGAATGCGTTATAAAAGTGAAAGTAAAACCTCATAATTCATTAATTTAGTGACAGGTGGCGTTAATTATCGGACTATCTTCTAGATTAAAGAAAATCGGCTCATACAGCTCACGTGCGGTTTTGCATGAGTTCCAACAAACAAAAAACAAAACAGAAGTAGTTTATATCCAGTGGCGTAACTACAAAAGATGTCCCCATCCCTCCCTGAAGAGGGCGGGCTGGGGTGCATACTTTCGCCATTACTTATATTAAATCGACTCACTCACAGCTTAACATTAACTTAGCCTTCAAAGCCTTGCCAGTCTTGACTCTTAAACGCCGGTCTTTCGATAATTAATGCTGTACGTCTGAATCTGGAAATATTACATTTATCGATGTGATAACCTAACATTTTACTCAAAATAATATTTTAAGTCTTGTAACGCAACAAAATTTAAAATAACCAGATACGAAATAAACAAAGTGTAAACCCTGACCCAATATTTATTTTGAGGACACAGTACCTGAACTCACTGGGTTCGCTATTCTAAAGTAAAAGTGGTCATTTGAAAAACAACAACAACCAAAAAACTTTCTTTTATATAATAAATAATTTTTACTATCATGGAACAGTAAATATGTCTCCAGTGTTACGGGAACTTTACAAATCAAAGATCATTTTTGCTACCTGGTTTCACTAATAGTGGACAGGAAACGTTTACTTTGCTTTCTGAGTTTCATTAAAATAAACACCAACTTCCTACTCTAACACTGAACACTTCCTAAACACTTAAGTGCTCTAACACTGAACACTTCCTTTCACGTTGCGCCAAGTGACAAAGCATTATATCTGCGGTCTTACAACGCTAGAAACCGGGTTTCGATACTTGTGTTTGGCAGAACACAGGTAGCCTATTTCAAACAACGTTGGTGTCTGTTTCATTGTATTTAGACAATCAACATTCACTACGCTGTCTGATTTCTATGAAGCTCTGACTTTCATAAAGCTATCTTTTCTGCATGGTATTATAATCAATGACCAGTTAATGTTTACTTTACTGTAGCAATGTTTATTATCCCAAGCCCGGCATGACCTAATGGTTAGGGACACTGTGGTCTCTCCCCGAGGATCGCGAAATCGAATCCCTGTCGCTAAACATGCTCGTCCTATGTGATTTATAAATTGACGACTGTAACTTTAGCTTACAAAAAATACCAGTCGATTAAGAGTCTCATAGATGAAATAAAGGTGATGTTAATTGTTTTAACCCCAACATTACGGCCGAAAATTTCGTTGACACATTGTTACAAAGTACGTTTCAATCTTTATAAGTCATATTTTATTTTACTTTATTAGCCATACTGATTGCTTAGTTGTTGTTGTTTTAGGTTTGTTTTCAATTTCCCTTATTTAGCAGTGTAAGAATAGAAGGAAGGCAGCTAGTCATCACCACCCATTGCCAACTCTTTGGCTACTCTTTTACCAACGAATAGTGGGATTGACGGAACATAATAACGCCTCCACGGTTGAAAGGGCGAGCATGTTTTGGTGTGACGGGGATTCAAACCCGAAGACAAAGAATCGAGTGCCTTAGCCACCTGTCCATGCCGTGACATTTGTGCCTTAGCCACCTGTCCATGCCGGGACATTTGTTGTTATTTTAAATTTTGCTCTTGTCGGAATTTATTTTACTTCGCTTGCCAATCCAAATAAACAAACATACATATTGTTAAGTCATAATTCTGAGTTTCCCCTCGGTGAACTCAGCAGATAGTCCGATGTGGTTTTGCTATAAGAAAACGCACACAAACACACATAATTCTGTGACCAGTGTTTTTCGAAAGAGGCAGATGTATAATAAACATATTTTAAATTGTCTCATTAAATATTTCTCAACAAAACTTCTTAGAATTTTAATAAGATTTTTAATGTTATATTTATACAAAAATAATGGTGGTTCGATATCTAACATATGTATTCTGAGCTGTAATAATGACTTGAAAGTCGATACACAACTAACCGAGCATGACTAATGATTTTTATGTTTGTTTTTAACAAAAAAAAATAATTTCTCTCATACAGTAGTCTAACCGATCAAAGTGAGTGTGTTTGTATGTGTTTTTCTTATCGTAAAGCCACATCGGACGACCTGCTGTGTCCACCGAAGGGAATCAAACCCCTAATTTTAGCGTTGTAAATTAGTAGACTTACCGCTGTCCCAGCGAAGAATTCGATCAAAGTGAACCGTAACATGCAATGTCAGGAGTTTTAACGTCACAAGAGAGCCCTCTACATTATCTCATACAGTGGTCTAGCCGTCAAAAAAGAGCCCTCTACATTATCTCAACAGCCGCAGTTAATAGTGTTTGGTAGCTAGTATGTTTAACAGGCTAATCACACAAATCGATATGGATGAATACAAGTACGAACTTTCAAAGATTCTTGAAACATCGGGTATAAAATATTTTCAAACTGAAATACGTGGAATAAAAGAATGAAATCATTAATGACTTTAATAAGGCACATTTACCAGGATATTGTTCTCCAAATAATGATGAAGACTGGCACATTTACAAGGACATTACTATCCATATAATGATGAAGACTGGCAAATTTACCAGGATATTACTATCCATATAATGATGAAGACTGGCACATTTACCAGGATATTTTTATCCATATCATGATAAAGACTGGCACATTTACCAGGATATTACTATCCATATAATGATGAAGACTTGCACATATACCAGGATATTACTATCCATATAATGATGAAGACTGACACATTTACCAGTATATTATTATCCATACAATGAACAAGACTGGCACATTTACCAGGATATTACTATCCATATAATGATGAAGACTTGCACATTTACCAGGATATTACTATCCATATAACGATGAAGACTGGCACATTTACCTGGATATTACTATCCATATAATGATGAAGACTGGCACTTTACCAGGATATTACTATTCATATAATGATGAAGACTTTCACATTTACCAGGATATTACTATCCATATAATGATGAAGACTTGCACACTTACCAGGATATTACTATCCATATAATGATGAAGACTTGCACATTTACCAGGATATTACTATCCATATAATGATGAAGACTGGCACATTTACCAGGATATTACTATCCATATAATGATGAAGACTGGCACATTTACCAGGATATTTTTATCCATATCATGATAAAGACTGGCACATTTACCAGGATATTACTATCCATATAATGATGAAGACTTGCACATATACCAGGATATTACTATCCATATAATGATGAAGACTGACACATTTACCAGTATATTATTATCCATACAATGAACAAGACTGGCACATTTACCAGGATATTACTATCCATATAATGATGAAGACTTGCACATTTACCAGGATATTACTATCCATATAATGATGAAGACTGGCACTTTACCAGGATATTACTATTCATATAATGATGAAGACTTTCACATTTACCAGGATATTACTATCCATATAATGATGAAGACTTGCACACTTACCAGGATATTACTATCCATATAATGATGAAGACTTGCACATTTACCAGGATATTACTATCCATATAATGATGAAGACTGGCACATTTACCAGGATATTACTATCCATATAATGATGAAGACTGGCACATTTACCAGTATATTACTATCCATATAATGATGAAGACTAGCACATCTACCATGATATTACTATCCATATAATGATGAAGACTGGCACATTTACCAGGATATTACTATCCATGTAATGATGAAGACTTGCACATTTACCAAGATATTACTATTCATATAATGATGAAGACTTGCACATATACCAGGATATTACTATCCATATAATGATGAAGACTGGCACATTTACCAGTATATTATTATCCATACAATGAACAAGACTGGCACATTTATCAGGATATTACTATCCATATAATGATGAAGACTGGCACATTTACCAGGATATTACTATCGACATAATTATGAAGACTGGCACATTTACCAGGATATTATTATCCATATAATGATGAAGACTGGCACATTTACCAGGATATTACTATCCATATAACGATGAAGACTGGCACATCTACCAGGATATTACTATCCATATAATGGTGAAGACTTGCACATTTACCAGGATATTACTATCCATATAATGATGAAGACTGGCACATCTACCAGGATATTACCATCCATATAATGATGAAGACTTGCACATTTACCAGGATATTACTATTCATATGATGATGAAGACTGGCACATTTACCAGGATATTACTATCCATATAATGGAAAAGACTTGCACATTTACCAGGATATTACTATCCATGTAATGATGAAGACTGGCACATTTACCAGGATATTACTATCTATATAATGATAAAGATTGGCACATTTACCAGTATATTACTATCCATATAATGATAAAGATTGGCACATTTACCAGGATATTACTATCCATATAATGGTGAAGACTGGTCAGAACTAGAGACAAATTTTATTATAGTTTAGGTAAAAACTGGTCAAAGGTAGATCATCGAGATAAACTTCTATTATAATTCAGATAACATTGCTCAGAGATAGACCACCGAGATAAAACTGTACTATAGTTTAGGTAAGACTGGTAGAAGATAGATACTTAAGGTAAAACTACAGTTTCACTAGTGGTAATAACAAGGTAGTGATCACCGTTTTAAGTTTCCACACGCCGGATTGTTGTGTTTTTTTCTGACATTTTTCTAAAAATGGTTCATTTGCAACGTGATGCGGAAATACTACGTAAAGAGGAAATGTGTTAGTGTTATTCCTTTATCTTTAACTGGTAAGTAGGCCTCATCCTCACCCTTAACTCCTACCAAATAAGTTAGTGTTAGTCTTTTATCTTTAACTGGTAAGTAGGCCTCATCCTCACTCTTACCTCCTACCAAATAAGTTAGTGTTAGTCCTTTATCTTTAATGGTAAGTAGGCCTCATCCTCACCCTTAACTCCTACCAAATAAGTTAGTGTTAGTCCTTTATCTTTAACTTGTAAGTAGGCCTCATCCTCACCCTTAACTCCTACCAAATAAGTTAGTGTTAGTCCTTTATCTTTAACTGGTAAGTAGGCCTCATCCTCACTCTTAACTCCTACCAAATAAGTTAGTGTTAGTCCTTTATCTTTAACTGGTAAGTAGGCCTCATCCTCACTCTTAACTCCTACCAAATAAGTTAGTGTTAGTCCTTTATCTTTAACTGGTAAGTAGGCTTCATCCTCACCCTTAACTCCTACCAAATAAGTTAGTGTTAGTCCTTTATCTTTAACTGGTAAGTAGCCCTCATCCTCACTCTTAACTCCTACCAAATAAGTTAGTGTTAGTCCTTTATCTTTAACTGGTAAGTAGGCCTCATCCTCACCCTTAACTCCTACCAAATAAGTTATTGTTAGTCCTTTATCTTTAACTGGTAAGTAGGCTTCATCCTCACTCTTAACTCCTACCAAATAAGTTAGTGTTAGTCCTTTATCTTTAACTGGTAAGTAGGCTTCATCCTCACCCTTAACTCCTACCAAATAAGGGGCTAACATCCACACTTCCTTCTCACGTGCCACTCTTGTGCTTCGTTGTAATTTCGCAATCACAAACGGATACATAAAATGGAGCCTGCGATTTCCATTTTATCAGAGCAATCATGTCAGTCTCTTTATTTCTTAATGTTATCCATTCATTGATGTTGGCGTTATTTATTAGCTTTGTTCTACCTGACAGTAAACTAAACACTGGTTTATTTATCAAAATGTTAAGTTTACGTATGTTCTTCAAAAATGTGGGTCTTATTGTCAGTGATGTCATGATTTCTAGTTGTTTGCTGTAGTTGTTTGAACAGTAAAGAGCTACTCCAAATATTACGAAACCAGCAGTCAGTTATCTTTAAGAATAGACTTACTAGAGGGAAAAGAAATGAAAAACCATAGGTAAAGCAGCAAAAAATGACCTCGACAGACTTTCCTAAATTATTCATGTTTCACATTTTAACTTTAGTTCAATAAAGCTTCGTAAATTTATTAAATCAGTTCTTTTGAAGAACCGAAATTTCTATTCAATTCAGTTCATAATTCATCAAGTTACGTTAAAAAGAAATATAAATAAAGATGGATCTGATTTTGAAACGTTCATATGACAAGAATAGCCAACTCGTAAACAAAATTACTTGGAAAGTAAACCGACGAGAAGAATTATACAGCACTGTAGTTTGCCAGACCTTTCTGAACACTGACAAACAAGTTTGCTCATAAACGATCACCACAACTCCCACTTCGGAGTACTTTACCTAATATATACAGTATGAAGAAGTTCTGTGAAATAAGTGATTTCTCTATTAACTTTAGCTTGTGTGTTTGATCATGCGCGATGGTTAATAAGTGTCTCTGGGTAAATATAAAGAAGTGTTGTATAAGCACATGCCAACCACTGCTATAACCAGTTAACCGGTGTCTATTTAATACCACTGTATGTAAGATTGTAACTTATATTATATAAATACACAAACTGGACGAATTTAATATCGAAGATATCCAGTTATCTGTGTGATATTATATATACTATATATATATATACTATATATGGATTATATGGATATCTGTGTGAACACAGACACTGTGAGAATCAAATATACAGGATATTACTAGTCTAACATACAGGATATTACTAGTCTAACATACAGGATATTACTAGTTTAACATACAGGATATTACTAGAGTCTAACATACAGGATATTACTAGAGTCTAACATACAGGATATTACTAAAGTCTAACATATAGGATATTACTAGAGTCTAACACCCACGTACTGAAAAAGGTAAAAGCAACACACTGTAATAATGTAACATTCATATAATGTTAGATTGTAAGAAACAGATAGTATTAGAATGTAATATACAGATAGTGTTAGAATGTAATATACAGATAGTGTTAGAATGTAACATTCAGATAATGTTAGACTGTAATATACAGATAGTGTTAGACTGTAATATGCAGATAGTGTCAGAAAGTAACATAAAGGTAGTGTTAGAATGTGACATACAGATAGTGTTAGAATGTAACATACAGATAGTGCTAGGATGTAACATTCAGACATTTAAGAAGTGTAACATACAGCCAGTGTGAGAATATAAATGCAGACGTTGTAACAATATTTAATAAACTGTCAAATAGAACTTAATAACAAGAAATGCGACAGTCGTGTTACCACCTCACGCGGTGTGTAAATATATTTATCTTTGAGATTACTTGTCTGTTACTATATTTTCACAAACACAATTATACATATACATATATATATTAAAATAATTGTAATTGGCTGCAATCAATGTTCTTAAAGTTAACCAATCAAAAGATAGATATTCAGTAGTTGGTCTGAAGTAGGTGGCGTTTATAGAACGTTCTTGAATCACAGTCTCTACTATTTAATCTTAAAAACATGACGTTATAAAATGTTCTCGTATCACAGTCTCAACTATTTGACCTTGAAAACATTGAATTTAAATATCAGTTCTTACATTCTAGTCTCAGCTATTTGTGTTTGAAAGATGTACTTTTACGAATGTGTGTTTTTCTTATAGCAAAGCCACAAAGGGCTATCTGCTCAGCCCACCGAGGGAATCGAACCCCTGATTTTAGCGTTGTAAATCCGGAGACATACCGCTGTACAAGCGGGGGGCTGTACTTTTACGAAAAATTTTTGCTTCATCATAATCTGGACCATTTGGACGTGAAAAGATGACACTTTACAAACCATTTCGTGACATTTTGTAATCTAGTTCTATTCGGCAGTTTCGTAGTTTCTCTTTGAGTCAGGCCCGACTCGTAATCTGAGGGTCGTGGGTTCGAATCCCAGAAAAAAGACTGCAACAAGTCGTATCCCAGCCACAGTACGTAAATTGTGGCGTTTTCTAAAATAAGAGGACGTAAGAACACGAAGTTCGATGTCAAAAGCTATCCATGTATCCCAGATGACAAACAATATCGTATTATTGTTACATGTACGCAATTTTTTCCCGCAACATAGGCAGATAAGTAAATTCGCGCACTTTCGTGTAATAAAATAATGTTCATTCCTCACAATTTATGTTCTCTTTTGTACGGAAACTTTAGACATTGTTTTAGATGACTAAACGAACACAATTTTTCCTTTATTACAAAACTCGAGATTTAATCAGGTTTTTCTTTTCTGTTAATTAGTTGTTTATTTTTGTTGTTGTTTTTTTGTTATAATAAAATTACCAGTATATGACAATTTCAGGAGAACCGCTAACTATCCTCAAAGTTCGGTTCAGCTCATAACGTTAATTCAATGGGCGTCATAAGATACCTTTACTTTTCTAACTGGAATTTGCTGAAAATTTTAACACTCGATTATTCTCTCTGCAAAAATTTATATTTAGCTATTCCATCAATGATTTCACTCCCCATAACCTTTAAAACATTTTATATTTTCTCCGCGTAAGCACACGTAGCACGTTCAGACCCTGAGTCATCCGTTTCATCAAGTATGCTTGGTTACCAATAAACCCACCTACATTATTAAGCTTTCCTCTATTTTCAGTTGTTTTATCTGCTTTCCCGTTTTCTCATCTAAAGCTAAAATATTTCTGGGGGTTGTAATCAATTTTGACTGTCAAACTGAGTGTGCAAAAAGTAATTATTCTCTGCAGATGTCACGAAGTGAAATAAGTCCAGAGACAATTCCTTTCGATATAACTACGAAATGGACCACCTAGAAACAATGATCTAACAAAACAACTAACATTTTACTTGCAATTCTTAGAAAAAGAATCACGCTGTAAGAGACAAGTTGGTATTTAAGAAATATACTTTTATGATTTCCTACGAGATGTATATATATATATATACAGATAAAGTTTTTATAGCCAAAGCAGTTTTATTCTACCCCTTACTTTCGATACTATTTTAATAAAAGTAATTTCTCTCTCGCTCTTCGTTTCTTTTGTACATGATATACTGAGAAAAGTAAGATAAGCTATCTCGTAAGACAAGATGTTAATACAGCGAACCTTATCTGGAAAAATAACATCAGACAATAATTCTATTTAACGACGAAAGCTTACGTGAACAGTATAAACGTTTCACGCCAAGATTTATGGTGAATTTCTTAATTATGAATGTCGGATAATGAAAAATGTGGTTAAGATTTGTCCAGTTACAAAACAGTATCAGCTGCTAGTATTTAAACAACAACAACAACAACAACTACTTTTATTTTCAGAAGCTCACGATTTGTATATTTGATTTTCAATTTCGCGCAAAGCGACACGAGGGATATTTGCGCTAGCCATTCCTAATTTAGCAGTGTAAGACTGGAGGGAAAATAGTTAGTCATCACCACCCACCGCCAACTCTTGGGCTACTCTTTTACCAACGAGTAGTGGTAATATCCGTGGCTTAAAGGGCAAGCATGTTTGATGTGACGGTGATTCGAGCCCGCGACCCTAGATTGCAAGTCGAATGCCCTAACCACCTGGCCAGACCGGGTCTTGAAACTTACGAATATCTTTAAACTATCTTCTATTTGATGCCCACAACAAAATTATGCGAACGTTTAATAACTAAAATAATTTATAAAGTGTTTATTTATTTGTTTGAAATTAAGCACAAAGCTACACAATGAGCTCTCAGTGCTCTGCACATCACGGGTATCGAAACCCGGCTTCTATCGTTGTAAATCCGCAGACCTGCCGCTGTGCCACTGGGAGGTTTTCGTAGAAGAGCATTACTGAGGTATGGTCAGAACCAGAATGAGGTATTTATATATGTTATCAGTCAGAACCAGAATGAGGTATTTATATATGTTATCAGAACATTGGATTCAGAACAAATGTAATTATTCACAAAACTGTGAAACTGTTCTGACATCAGATGTTAGCTGTACTCCAGAACTACAACTGATTTGTTACTATCAGTCTTACGATTATGAAGTGTTCGGTTTTATGTATTTCATATACTAGAATCTTTATATTCTGATCTTACGTAATGCAGCTCTTCGGTTATTGCGCCTGTTGAGTGGCAAAAGAAAAAACTCAGTTTAGTGCTATTATTGTTTAACAAATATATCTGAATAGCGTTCACCCAGGAGAAAATTGTGTTATAGGTTATCTAGGTAACACACTCTACTGGAAGCCTTGACTCTCACGTTCCAAGCGATACCTGGACTAAAACTTACCTACTGCCTTACATACTGCAGAAAAACAAAACTGGGCTAATCTAGTTTGTGGAACTTAAATGTTTGTTTTATAAGTTTTTGTTTAAAAACTTTGTGATGTTAATCTTGTTGTTGCTGAATAGACTTTAATGCTTGACCCCAAAGTAAAACATACAAACTGAATTACCCAAGAGCTGATATAATTACCTACGAAATGAATGTTCGCAAAAAGGCATACCAACCTGACTGTATTTATACAAACACCATATATTAAAAAGCATACCTACCTGGCTGTATATATACAAACACCATATATTAAAAAGCATACCTACCTGACTGTATATATACAAACACTATATATTAAAAAGCATACCTACCTGACTGTATACATACAAACACCATATGTTCTCTCGCTTTTGAAATGATTTTTTCGTTGAGTAAGTCAGCACACACTACAGTTTACTACAAATATATATATGCATTACCAATTTGTATATCTTACTCTATTCTATATTTTATTAATCTATAAGTGAAAGCGAAGGAGAGCATCTCACAGATTTTCCATTTCCCCTACAATACATTTTATCTTACAATGTAGTTTATCTTGCTAAACAGGTTATCCTACTAAATAATTTATCTTACAATGTAGTTTATCCAGCTAAACACCTTCAGTCGTCTTCAAGGTGTTTCCGACTACGTTCTACAACCTTTATATGTAGTTATTTTCAAATACTCCATTCAACTTCTCTAAACACATATTTTCAACGTCATGTAGTTACTTTAAACAACTGTTTCCAGCTATGTCCAGTAACCTCTCTGAAGGATTATACAATGTAACAACATTTTTATTTTTCCTTGTTCCTGGACTTAAAGTGTTATTTCCCAATTACTTATGCCTAAAGTAAATTGAAAAAACCTATTTGTCTTTACAAACTTTGCTTTTGTGAACTGGGAGCGTATAACGAGAACATGATGGGAGACTATAATTGGGGTCTGATACCTGAAAGTGATTTACATTACAGTTGCAAATCTCGAAAATCTACTCACTTCTAAACATATTTGTATAACTTTAGTATAAATACATGTAAATCTTGATTCATATGTTGTTTTATTCGGACCTTATGTAAATGAAAATGTACAAATTTGCCTGTTTTTACATAGAAAATATGTTAATTTCTAAATTTCATTATCCAGGTCACAAAAGCAAAGTTTGAAGGGAATAATGGCCATTTTCTGTACTTTTACAACATAAGCAATTAAGAAATAACATATACTATCCAGGAACAAAATTTGTGTTACATAGTGCTATTTTTAACTATGTCATGTGAACATTTTGAACGCGTGTTTTAAACTGTGTCCAGTAATCTCTCTGTAGAAGTGTCTTCAACTATGTCTTGTAATTTTCAAAGATATTTACAATTATGTCCTGAAACCTCTTTAAACATGTATTTTCGATTATGTCAAATAACTTCCCTAAGCCAATACTTTTAACTATGTCCAATAGCTTCTACTTGATTGTATTTTCAATTACGTCCACTAACCTCCTTAAATCAATATTTTCAACTTTGTCTAGTCCCTTTTAAGCACGTACTTCCAACAGTACCTGCTCAATGCTTCCTGCAAAGTAACAAATGTATATTCAGCTTTAATTATATCTTTCAAATCCTGTACCAAAAAAAGGGTAAATTATTTGGTTTCTATGGACAGTAATTTCGTCTTGCTAATTGTTCACTTGCCTTCTTTATAGACGTAGAAGATGATTTTTGTAAAAATTCATTCTGGCTGGTGTATTGGAACCTTTTGGTATTACACTAGCCCTGCACTTACCATCAGAACAAAATTCTGATGATGGTAGCATGTTTACCGAAACTTGTCAGCTGTAAGTTAAATTAAATAATTTTAATCATTATTGTGCAAAAACCCGTGGTTTTGTGTAATCGTTTGTCTTAATATATTAGCACAATGTGCTTTAAAAATAATTATAACCGAACTATTGTTTATATTATTTCATATCACTATCTGAGTGGGTTTCCTTTAGAAACCAGATGAACTCATCCAGGTAACTATTTCTAACCGATTAAACGAATACATTCCCACTTTATCTACTGGTTACTACCAGAACCACTAAGCTATTGTGACCAGTATTTAAGATTACAATTAAATGATCGTGTCTGCTTAGTTCGACGGTTAAAAACTGAACGTTTCTGTCTTACGGTGTTGGGTCGATTAATTTGAACTTATGAATATTAGAACAGTTTGATTGTACTAGAAAATTCGAACACAAAAAAAAAGAAAAAATTATTTGATGTCATGAAACACATCAGAGTATCGGTAATAGTTAAAACCTATAACTCTTTATACGTGATATAAACCTTTTGTTTTTGTATGCTTTTAAATTTCGTGAAAAGCTACTCGAGGGCTATCTGCGCTAGCCGTCCCTAATTTAGCAGTGTAAGACTCGAGGGAAAGCAGCTAGTCATCACCACCCACCGCCAACTCTTGGGCTACTCTTTTACCAACGAATAGTGTGATTGACCGTCACATTATAACGCCCCACGGCTGAGAGAGCGAGCGTGTTTGGCGCGACGCGGATGCGAACCCGCAACCCTCAGATTACGAGTCGCACGCCTTAACGCGCTTGGCCATACAGGGCCGTGATATAAACCTATAACTCTTTATACGTGAAATAAATCTATAACTTTTTATACGTGATATAAACCTATAACTTTATACGTGAAATAAACCTATAACTCTTTATACGTGAAATAAACCTATAACTCTTTATACGTGAAATAAACATATAACTCTTTATACGTGATATAAATCTATAACTCTTTATACGTGAAATAAACATATAATTCTTTATACGTGATATAAACTTATAACTTTATACGTGAAATAAACCTATAACTCTTTATACGTGACATACACTTATAACTCTTTATACGTAATATAAACCTATAACTCTTTATACGTGAAATAAACCTATAACTTTTTATACGTAAAATAAACCTGGAACTCTTTATACGTGATATAAACCTATAACTCTTTATACGTGACATACACTTATAACTCTTTATACGTAATATAAACCTATAACTCTTTATACGTGAAATAAACCTGGAACTCTTTATACGTGAAATAAACCTATAACTCTTTATATGTGATATAAACCTATAACTCTTTATACGTGACATAAACCTATAACTCTTTATACGTAATATAAACCTATAACTCTTTATACGTGAAACAAACCTATAACTCTTTATACGTGAAATAAACCTGTAACTCTTTATACGTGACATAAACTTTAACTCTTTATACGTAATATAAGCCTATAACTCTATACGTGAAATAAACATATAACTCTTTATACGTGAAATAAACCTATAACTCTTTATACGTGATATAAACCTATAACTCTTTATACGTGACATAAACTTATAACTCTTTATACGTAATATAAACCTATAACTCTTTATACGTAATATAATTCTATAACTTTTTATACGTGAGACAAACCTATAACTCTTTATACGTAAAATAAACCTGGAACTCTTTATACGTGAAATAAACATATAACTCTTTATACGTGAAATAAACCTGGAACTCTTTATACGTGAAATAAACCTATAACTCTTTATATGTGATATAAACCTATAACTCTTTATACGTAATATAAACCTATAACTCTTTATACGTGAAACAAACCTATAACTCTTTATACGTGAAATAGACCTATAACTCTTTATACGTGAAACAAATCTACAAAAACAAACATGAAGTAATGCATTATCATTGTTTCTTGGAGAAGGCCAATCAAATGAATTAATTAATTAAATACAAGATGTAAAGAAAATTAATAACAACTCAAGCTGTCGATCTAAATATATTTGCCTATTTTAAAAGCTTTAAATTGAAACACCTATCACATATTATTCTGGAACAATTAAAACATTAACGTGTTACGACTGAAACCAACTATGCAAAGTACATAAGGTTGTTTTAAAATACGGAGTTCACAGATGTGACTCGGGAAACTGTGATATATTAAGATATGATTAAAAAAATTAAATGTGTTTTTTACTTATGCAGCTACTTCACCTGGGTAAAACCAGCACGTTTTTAATGTTCTCGAGATATTTAAATAATCGACCCAACTCCTGGAAACAGGAAAAACCATCATATCAAATCCTAACGTTATCTCCGGTTGTCCCGGCACTACCCACACGATGTAGGGACAAAGGAGAAAAGATCAACCCCCAGCGCAGCTCTGGAACAAAAACCTTATCGCTCGCTTCCGATACGATACGATAATAGAAGAGCGAATAAAATCCTAGACTTTTATGGTAAATAGGAGCATCGGGCCACGGCTGACCGCTAATATACCCTGATTTCTGAAGCGATACAATCTTGGCAGAACGTGAACAAAAACACGTACTCTTGTATTATGTATTATACTTCCCACCCACAAACCCCAAACTAACCAGCATAAAAGCAGAGAGAACGTTTTGATCTTAAAACCCATTAAAATAACCTCAACTTGCTTCTTTGTTTGAATTTGATAAAAGAGCAAAAAAATTAAAAATGTTTAGCCGTTCGGTTCAACAGCGGTGTCTAACCCACAGAGATAGGCTTCACTCTCGTCTTATGCAAAGAAATTAAAACTAGTAAGCCCCCATATTTTTGTCTGTCCTCATATCCGTTTACTACAAGTAATTTTGAAGTGGTTTTAGGCAATGAATAACAATATTAACCGTATAAACACTTTTATGTTGATAATACTATTACAGTTTCAATTAACGTAAGTCCATCAGTCCTACAAAAGTTATTGTAAAGTCGAAAACAAAACGGAACATGTGAATTATAAAAGAGACCTCTTCCACCCAATGTGAAAGTAAATAGAATCATTCGATAATAGTGTTAATTATCAAATAAATACTGTATTTAATGTATTTATTATTTATAAGCAATTATATTTAGTTACAACTACGTTCGGTGATATCCATTGTTGAGTTAACACTATATAATTATTCAGTAACTCAATACTAACAACTGATGGTTAGTGAAAAAACTAAAAAAAAAACAAACTAAATATAGTTTTTACTTTACACAGGCTATACATTGAAAAACAGTATCACTAAATGTAATAGTTTTAACTGCACTGGTTATAGAAGGACAAGAGTATCACTGAATGTAATAGTTTTAACTGCACTGGTTATAGAAGGACAACAGTATCACTGAATGTAATAGTTTTAACTGCACTGGTTATAGAAGGACAACAGTATCACTGAATGTAATAGTTTTAACTGCATTGGTTATAGAAGGACAAGAGTATCACTGAATGTAATAGTTTTAATTGCACTGGTTATAGAAGAGCAAGTATCACTGAATGTAATAGTTTTAACTGCACTGGTTATAGAAGGACAACAGTATCACTGAATGTAATAGTTTTAACTGCATTGGTTATAGAAGGACAACAGTATCACTGAATGTAATAGTTTTAACTGCACTGGTTATAGAAGGACAAGTATCACTGAATGTAATAGTTTTAACTGCACTGGTTATGGAAGGACAACAGTATCACTAAATGTAATAGTTTTAACTGCACTGGTTATAGAAGGACAACAGTATCACTGAATGTAATAGTTTTAACTGCACTGGTTATAGAAGGACAACAGTATCACTGAATGTAATAGTTTTAACTGCATTGGTTATAGAAGGACAACAGTATCACTGAATGTAATAGTTTTAACTGCACTGGTTATAGAAGGACAAGAGTATCACTGAATGTAATTGTTTTAACTGCACTGGTTATAGAAGGACAACAGTATCACTGAATGTAATAGTTTTAACTGCACTGGTTATAGAAGGACAAGTATCACTGAATGTAATAGTTTTAGCTGCACTGGTTGTATACATGAACAACAGTATCATTGAATGTGATAGGTTTAGCTGCACTGGTTGTATAAACAAACAACAGTATCATTGAATGTGATAGGTTTAGCTGCACTGGTTATAGAAGGACAAGAGTATCACTGAATGTAATAGTTTTAACTGCACTGGTTATAGAAGGACAACAGTATCACTGAATGTAATAGTTTTAACTGCACTGGTTATAGAAGGACAAGTATCACTGAATGTAATAGTTTTAGCTGCACTGGTTGTATACATGAACAACAGTATCATTGAATGTGATAGATAGGTTTAGCTGCACTGGTTGTATAAACAAACAACAGTATCATTGAATGTGATAGGTTTAGCTGCACTGGTTGTATACATGAACAACAGTATTAATGAATGTGATAGGTTTAGCTGCACTGGTTGTATAAACAAACAACAGTATCATTAAATGTAAAGTGAAATATGAAGAAAATACTATTAAATAAATAAAATGTCATTTGATTGCTGGACATTAATCATAATAAAATCTCTAGATTATAACATAAGTGGAAGCAGAGATGAATAGCATGTGACAGAATGAGGAAAGCTTATATCAACAAATATTTATAAGATTCATGTTAGGTAGAGAGAGTGTGTAGATAGGGAAGGAAGTCTCTGGGTACTGAGTGTTTCAGAATTTTCATTTTATCAGCGATGACATTTATATGTTTTTGAAAAACAAACCGTTTTTTAATACGTACAACACATGCAAGTTCTTGTTAATATAATTTACTCTCAGAAAAATATGTTTTAAAATATATGTTTTTTTATATAAGTTCAGGTTTAAAACAAATATTTCTTGATTCGTTATTTCGATGTGATGTATGTACGTGAAATTAATTCACATTTACCTGAAAAAATCAATGGGAAAGTTAATGTAAGTGCACAACAAGACTGACTGCAGAAATATACGGAATTCTTCCGATTGGTAATTAAGTTCTTGTACCGATTTACTTGAAATAACGGTACATGTGACATCTCTATAGAATGGCTCTACGCGTTAAAATTAAGTTGTACAGAATTACTTGAAATAACGGCACATATGACATCTGTATAGAATTGTTCTATGTGTTAAGATTGTTTAAGTTGTACAGACTTACTTGAAATAACGGTACATGTAACCACTGTATAGAATGGTTCTATGTGTTAAGATTGTTTAAGTTGTACAGACTTACTTGAAATAACGGTACATGTGACATCTGTATAGAATGGTTCTATGTGTTAAGATTGTTTAAGTTGTACAGACTTACTTGAAATAACGGTACATGTGACATCTGTATAGAATGGTTCTATGTGTTAAGATTGTTTAAAGTTGTACAGACTTACTTGAAATAACGGTACATGTAACCACTGTATAGAATGGTTCTATGTGTTAAGATTGTTTAAGTTGTACAGACTTACTTGAAATAACGGTACATGTAACATCTGTATAGAATGGTTCTATGTGTTAAGATTATTTAAGTTGTACAGACTTACTTGAAATAACGGTACATGTAACATCTGTATAGAATGGTTCTATGTGTTAAGATTGTTTAAAGTTGTACAGACTTACTTGAAATAACGGTACATGTAACATCTGTATAGAATGGTTCTATGTGTTAAGATTGTTTAAGTTGTACAGACTTACTTGAAATAACGGTACATGTAACATCTGTATAGAATGGTTCTATGTGTTAAGATTGTTTAAGTTGTACAGACTTACTTAAAATAACGGTACATGTAACATCTGTATAGAATGGTTCTATGTGTTAAGATTGTTTAAGTTGTACAGATTTAATCCAATTAATGGTACGCATAAAATATAGGATTAACTTGTAGAAAGTTTTATTAAAATGGTAATGAATGTTTTTATATGTTTGAGAACAAAAGGTTAATAATTCTGATGAAATCAAACGCTATATATATATATTATTTTCACATTAATAAAATTACACGCGGAAAATCAATTCTCTTATACTGTGATCTATCAAACACAGGAAAATAGGTCAGCGGATTTTGTAGACAAATGGGCTGAAAGGTCTATAATGACATTCTTTAAACCTAATGAAAATTGTTTATAAACTTACACTTTACAAATATTTTGTGCCTGCTGACCTGTCTTACTTCAATATTTTTTATATTGTAAAGATAAAGAGAGTAGTGTTCTGGGTAAGAAATTTGATGAAACATACAAGAGTTATAATTGTATACAAACGAAGAGAAAATGGATTGTATAAATAAGTTGACTGTTCAGTGTAGCAGAACAAACCAATGTATGTGTTTTGCTTATGAATAACGGGCCTTTAATGGATATTTTACAGGATTTATCAAGCTGAAACATTAAACAAACACAAAATTACCTTTAGTGTTATTTTACCTCCAGTAATGAGATTTAGGAAATGAAAATACAGTATTACCTTTAGCAACAGAATTTTGGTAATACAAAGTCAACAATGTCCTGTTCGCTTCATAGATGATACAAAGGGACATTTTATCTACGTATTATTACACGTACCTCATACACGTTCGTTAAAAATAGTTATTACGTCTCAGTAGTTATGATCAACCGTGATAGTAACTTGTTACTCTGTGTAATTACAAATGTAATGGAAAGACAGTATTATTCCTACCACGGTTACAAGGTGGCTATTGGTGGGTTGCTGTGTATAGTGTTAGTGTCACAGAGTTTACAGTAAGTAATGGAAAGACAGCATACGCAGTATTATCCCTACCATGGTTACAAGGTGGTAATTGGTTGATTGCCATGTGTAATGTTAGTGTGACAGAGTTTACAATAAGTAATGGAAAGACAGCATGTGCAGTGTTATTCCTACCATGTAGTAACAACAAGGTGAATGTTACTACACAGATTTTAATAGCACTTGTAATGTACAGGATTTCACATGAAACTTTTAGTTCTATTGTAATGCTACGTTACTTTAAAACATAGTTTCATAATCTATTGATTCCTTGTCGATTTTTTCGTAACTCATATTGTTTGCTCCACAATGCAAATCAGCAGATATGAAAATATCTAAAGGGAACACTTAGATCCCACGTTAAGTCTCTATCCAACACTGAGATATAAGCGTTAAGCTGCTCCTGACGTTGAGTCGCAGTCCAGAGATTAACAGCCGTAACTGATGTACGTTACTTTAAAACAAAGTTTCATAATATATTGATTCTTTGTCGATTTTTTCGTAACTCATATTGTTTGCTCCACAATGCAAATCAGCAGATATGAAAATATCTAAAGGGAACACTTAGATCCCCACGTTAAGTCTCCATCCAACACTGAGATATAAGCGTTAAGCTGCTCCTGACGTTGAGTCGCAGTCCAGAGATTAACAGCCGTAACTGATGTCGATATGGCCAGAAACACACAAATTAGTGTACTAGTGAGTGATGAGATACGTTGATACGAGAAATCATCACGGATTCTTGAGTGTTTTCTCGTCTATAGCACCCCAAAGTCTCGAAAGAGCAGTTATGAGTTATGGGAGGAGATTACACCGCAGTAACAACTAGTTCTTTGGTAAAATGTTAAACGTGTTAACACTTGGCAACAGTAATTGAACACTTAGCTTAAATGAGAATATGTTGGATGTAAGAGAAATGTTTAGCTCGTAGCTTTCTCAAATATAGTTTCAAACAAATCTTTCTATGCTTTATCAACCATTGATAAATGTCGTTAGAAACAGCAGCTTAAACCCATCCCTCAATAGAACCAAGAAAAACAAAATTTTTAACCGAAAAAAAAAATTCGATAAATTACTTAATAACTCGTTAATTGTTTTGTTAGCACTGAATGAATAGATGGTTAATGTGCTTCATATTACATGTACAGGCTAGTAGGCGCAATTTGTGGGAGCTATTTCCTAACAGAATAATGGAAAGCTTTATTGCGGATAGCAACTAATAAAAAATATATTTTATTAAAAGTCACTGAATTACCCGGCTTTGTCCTTCAACAAGGATATTCATCAGAATTGTGTTTCTTAATTCTCGAGTTAACTTTGTTTGCCGTTACAGTTCAATGATTGGATGACTTGTAACATGCATACATTGTTTAAACAGTCAAACGAATGGTAAGTACAAGAAAAATAAGTTTTTGTTCGGATTAGAACGCTTCGTTCAAGTTTAATCGACTCGAACCGTCAAGCGGACTCTAAACTGGTTTATAACAGCAACCAATCGGAACACTACTGATGTAACAGCATCTTCCTGTCTCATAAGCTTAGAATAAAACTTGTTCCAGTTCTATAAAACTACAATAATATTTTAGCAAAATATACATTCTTTCTACTACACGAATTGTTTCTACACATAAATGTATAAGGCTCATTATGTAACTATGTTGAAAGTAAACACAAAATGGTTCTTTTCAGTTGTGCTCATTCACGTAATGTGATTGTTTCGCACACGCATTTTACCTTCAACTGTACGATATTGAACTCTTAACGTTTTCACACATAACAATAGAAAATCTAGCTATTGTTTTGCAGAGTTACCACAACATCTTCTTATGGTTTTTCTACAACATACAAACATCATGTATAAATGTACACAGTATTGTTTAGTTCTAAATATATCTGTGTATATATAGCTACGTATCTGAAACAAGTATACTGCATATTATGATGACAGAAGTATGTATTTTAGCCATAAAGTATTTACTCTAGTCATAGAGTATTTGATACTAGCCAATGAGTGTTTATTATTATCTGTAGTGTATTTATTATTAGCCGATGAGTGTTAATTATTAACTGTAGTGTATTTATTACTAGCCAATGAGTGTTTATTATTAGCAATAGTGTATTTATTACTAGCCAATGAGTGTTTGTTATTAGCAATAGTGTATTTATTACTAGCCAATGAGTGTTTGTTATTAGCTATAGTGTATTTATGAGTGTTTATTATTAGCTATAGTGTATTTATTACTAGCTAATGAGTATTTATTATTAGCCATAGTGTATTTATTACTAGAACTACGTCAGTTTTTGTGCAAAGAATAATCCACGAGTAGATATTTCAGTGTAGTTTAAAAATACAACGTGATCCCAGATGAAGCGATTAATATGAAATTGTTGTACTGTTTGGTTGTTGTGCTACCAAATGAGAGAATGTGTCGAATAGCCTCTGTCTGATACAGGCAGCTAGAAAGAGAATAAAAATTTACAGCGAGTTGAATGATATAGATTTTCTTTACATTATTTAACTAAAATATTTTCCACTGACATTCGCGTGACAAAGTTTATAGAGACAAACAAAGAGCTTCATGGTGGCAGGGGGGGATAAAGCAGGAAGGAGAGATATCAGTGTTGACTAGTCTTGGGATAACATAAGAGTTGATGACATGGCCACTGAGGTACCTCGTGCCCGTAGGGGTATGCCCATGTAAGGGTCATTCACCTCGGACATTTGAATTCCATTTTTGTAAGTAGGAAGAAACAGGGACAAAACCTGTTGACTGGAGGAAAAGTCAGGTTTGTGTTGACTGGTAGAAAACAGCTACAGGGTGAGTGTCTCCACAACAGTTTAGTGGGGTAAATTAGAGCTAGCAGTTTACCACAAATAAACCTTATATGAAACATCACGAGCTATTTCCAAGCTAATTTTTTGATATAATTACTAGCAAGTTAATTCTTTCAAAAACTTTATGAAAATACCGGCAGCCCTAACGTCAGATGTTTAGTATATTGTCCTTTGTGGATGTTTTTTTATGTCCACAATGAAACCTTGGGTATTTTAGTAGAAAAGGTAAAGTCTATCCTCGTAAGAAGACGCTTCTTAAATTTAATTTCCTTATGCTTAGCATGTTCTAAAAGTCTCTTTAAAATACTAAAGCACTAAATGTAACAGCTAGTCTTGAAACAACAGAACATTCAAAGTAATAAATGTAACAGATAGTCTTTAAACAACAGAACATTCAAAGCACTAAATGTAGCAATTATACTTTAAATAATACAACATTCAGAGGAAAAATGTGACAATTAGTCTTGAAACAACAGAACATTCAAAGTAGTAAATGTAACAGATAGTCTCGAAAGGGTTTAAAAATAATTGAGAAAATTTTATTTGAAACAAGTTCCATACTTTCACATAAATAGCTACACACTTCACAGAAATATTTTTCTCATCAACATCCATGACTTTGTTTAAATGTTTTTCAAAGGAAAGCTAGAATTTTTTGCAAACTCTGCTGTCATGACCACTCCACTAAGACGAAAATATTTTCAATATTCGTCACTCTAATCTGTCCTTTTGAATCGTTCTGACCCTTTGTTTGTTAATGCGTGTTCATATAAATTGCTATAATAGAAACCTGTGCTCCTTTATTTGTTGTAACGTCTCCGTATGAATCGCTATATAAGAAACCTCTGATCCTTGATGACGAGAAACCCACTTGAAATAAAAATGTATCTCAGAAACCTCTGATCCGTTATTTTATTGTAACGTCTTCATATGAATAACTATATTTTTTTACTAAGGCAGAGAGGGCCTAAAGGTTAGCTGCCTATAGTGTGAATCCGACAATTCATGATTAACTAACCGTTGAAGCTCTTTGGAGCCGTAAGTGCGTTATAAAAGTGACAGTCAAATTCCATTACTTCTCCGAAAACGGCCTAATGCCGCATGAAGTGTTTACCTGTTTTTATCAATTCGCACTACTCTATAGTACTGTGTTGTCTATCAGTCAGTCAGTAGTCAATAAAGTGACGTTATGTTATGTTATTTTAAATTTTGCGCAAAGCTACTCAAGGGCTATCTGCGCTAGCCGTCCCTAATTTAGCGTGTAAGACTAGAAGGAAGGCAGCTAGTTATCCCCACCCCCCGCTAACTCTTGGGCTACTCTTTCACCAACGAATAGTGGGATTGACCGCACATTAGAACGCCCCCACGGTTGAAAGGGCGAGCATGTTTGGTGCAACCGGGATTCGAACCCGCGATCCTCTCGATTAAGAGTCAAATGCCTTAACCCACCTGGCCATGCCGGGCCCAAGTGACGTTATGTAAGGGACGCTTAACGTTGCGATGTGTAATATCTTGATGTTAGTAAAACGTGTGCGTTGCATGTATCGCAAGAAAAATTATACTCTCTGTCGGCTACAACATAACCTGAAATACGAACTTTAAAAGCAAGAAATAATAGTATTTATTAGTCTTAATTTTTTATGCTATTTACTCTTGAAACAGAAACCTTGGGGACCATTCTCGAGTACATCTGGTTTTATTACACAAAACCCACCACAGAGTTGATGGAGAGGCTGATGACTGCATTGTTACTAAGCGAGCAGTTTCCAAAACAATTATCACTGAACTGGTTTGTTGCAACATTTTAAAAATAATCACTGTTGTCTTTAACTGTGATATATCCTCACAAGTCATTACGATATGGCCCGGCATGGCCAAGCGTGTTAAGACGTGTGACTCGTAATCTGAGGGTCGCGGGTTCGCATCCCCGTCGCGCAAAACATGCTCACCCTTTCAGCCGTGGGGGCGTTATAATGTTACGGTCAATCCCACTATTCGTTGGTAAAAGAGTAGCCCAAGAGTTGGCAGTGGGTGGTGATGACTAGCTGCCTTCCCTCTAGTCTTACACTACGAAATTAGGGACGGCTAGCACAGATGGCCCTCGAGTAACTTTGTGCGAAATTCAAAAAACAAACAAACAAACATTACGATATATTTCCTTACAATAGATCACAACTATCCTCACATACCAGTGAGACAAAATTACAACACCCCTTTATAACAATTCTCTATCGGTACAAGCTATTGTACAGTGTTATTTCTAGCTGTTTAATAAACTGCATGACTTCAGTAAAATACAGACTACAAGTGTTGTGTTCTCTAGTTAAAATATTGGCTGTACTTTAGCGTCTAGATAACCGTTCTTCAATGTGCTTGTCAACATAGGATCTCAGTTTATATCAGCAAATAAATCTACTTTCTGCAGCTCGACATCTATCCATTAATTACCTAGGGGCTGCTTTTGCAGAAGCTCTCTCATAAGTCTTAAACAAGAATAATAACAAAAACATCTTGGTTCTCTCGTACACGTGAAATTAGAATTTGGCTGTTTCACAGAAGTTTACACCCTCGAAGCTGGACGAGTTTGTTGAAAGTACACTTGTATGGACCCTAGTAACTCCTCCGAACACATAAATAACGTTTATTTCAACTTCGACTGTAAGGATCTCCACTGCAGCTTTTCTTCCTTTCAATTAAAGTTTACAAATAATGAATTTACGTTCTTCAAGGGCAAAACAAATGTTAATACCTTTGTGATGTTCGTCTGGGGTTGAGGCTACGCACGAGATGCATGATTTCCCCACGTTGAAAATATACACACCATATTTAAATGCAAGTAAAGCTTTCTTTGCTCATATACTCAACACTTTGATATGTATCTACACGCCGTAATACCGAACAAACTACATCAAACATCACAAGAGCGAAGTGGGTGTCGGCCAAGCTTTAGACATATTCTAACGTGAATATAAAATACGGAATACAGGGCCCATTATAAACTTGGAGAATGTATTCATTATTCTTTCTTAGTGGGGCGTTTTCATGCAGATTTGAACGTATTTAAATGGAACAAGTTATTGGCATGGAAGTCTTAATAAGAAAACATTGCTTTGAAATAGTTAAAAATAATTACGAACTGTGGAAATATTAATTATAGAATTTTACGCACTATCAAATAAATTACCAATCACGCACACACACATATTGATTACAGGATATTACTCACAATCATAGCTATTATCGCATATCAAGCAACTAAATGAACTCCAAGTTTCCTTCGCCTCACGAGATTTCCAATGTTTTAACAGAAGACTTTACTTACAGCTGTACTGTCTGTCATGTTTAACGTAATTTGTTCACAATAAAGCTCAACATGGTTATTTTTAAAGTGGATATAAGTTAGCAGTAAGATTGATTGTTCAGTGTATCTGTACATGTTATTTCAACAACGCGGTTCTCTAAGACTATACTGTCAGGTTATCTTTGAAGTTGGTTGGTATAATTGCAATAAATCTCAACTACAGGGTGTTCGGAAAGTCACTGTTCACTTATATATTTATTAACAGACAAAACTGCACAGTGACTTTCCGAACACCCTGTAGATTCACAGAATAAAATACAGGAAAAAAAAAACTTTTTTATATTTTACAAAATCACCCTTGTATAATGTGTCTTTTTTAGCTTTAATTTAAAAAAAATTAAAATACAAACTACGTAGTGATTCCAGTCTATATCTTCGTGGTTTTCAACGAAAGGCCACGTCGGCACTGGGTACAGAATACATGGCGTGGTTAATATAATAACTTAATAGCAAGACAGACACTAGAAGTAATAGTGTGTAATTTGTATTCCTTACTTTTATCTCTTTTTGAAAATAATACAAGATCAGTATTTACACCAATGTCAGTATGCAGGTGGTCATAGAGAGTGTTATGTAATTTTACATTGGATCACACAGGGTAAGTTAATAGCTGATACGCACGAAATTCTAGCCTCAGCGAGAAACACCGCTTTTGTACACCATATCTTGGCCTTGTTAGTAAACGTCAACTACAGGTTCTTATATTTGTATTAAAAAACTATTACACAGTCCCCTATGTAAATACACTTAACAGTTCAATACTTCCTAGTTGTAGCAGTACACTTCTGTGTAAAATGACTTCTATTTAAGGAGGCGGATTTCATGGTACAGTAACCACTTGCTCTGTTCGTAGTTTTCTTTGTAAAACGACTTTTAGATGAGGAAATAGCCTTAGTGTAAAGCAGCTCTAAGTTGTATGAACACATTGTATTGTATACTGCAACCCTGCAGTGTAAATACAAACACACTTCGTTGTGTACTAACTTCTACTTGTGTTAGCATCCTTCATTGTAAAACGTATCCTGGTTATGTTAGCACCCTTCATTGTAAAACGTATCCTGGTCATGTTAGCATCCTTCATTGTAAAACGTATCCTGGTTATGTTAGCACCCTTCATTGTAAAACGTATCCTGGTTATGTTAGCACCCTTCATTGTAAAACTTATCCTGGTTATGTTAGCACCCTTCATTGTAAAACGTATCCTGGTTATGTTAGCATCCTTCATTGTAAAACGTATCCTGGTTATGTTAGCACCCTTCATGGTAAAACGTATCCTGGTTATGTTAGCACCCTTCATCGTAAAACGTATCCTGGTTATGTTAGCACCCTTCATTGTAAAACGTATCCTGGTTATGTTAGCATCCTTCATTGTAAAACGTATCCTGGTTATGTTAGCATCCTTCATTGTAAAACGCATCCTGGTTATGTTAGCTCCCTTCATTGTAAAACGTATCCTGGTTATGTTAGCACCCTTCATTGTAAAACGTATCCTGGTTATGTTAGCACCCTTCATCGTAAAACGTATCCTAGTTATGTTAGCACCCTTCATTGTAAAACTTATCCTGGTTACGTTAGCACCCTTCATTGTAAAACTTATCCTGGTTATGTTAGCACCCTTCATTGTAAAACTTATCCTGGTTATGTTAGCACCCTTCATTGTAAAACGTATCCTGGTTATGTTAGCACCCTTCATCGTAAAACGTATCCTGGTTATGTTAGCATCCTTCATTGTAAAACGTATCCTGGTTATGTTAGCACCCTTCATTGTAAAATGTATCCTAGTTATGTTAGCACCCTTCATTGTAAAACTTATCCTGGTTATGTTAGCACCCTTCATTGTAAAACTTATCCTGGTTATGTTAGCACCCTTCATTGTAAAACGTATCCTGGTTATGTTAGCACCCTTCATTGTAAAACTTATCCTGGTTATGTTAGCACCCTTCATTGTAAAACGTATCCTAGTTAGGTTAGCACCCTTCATCGTAAAACGTATCCTGGTTATGTTAGCATCCTTCATTGTAAAACGTATCCTGGTTATGTTAGCACCCTTCATTGTAAAACTTATCCTGGTTATGTTAGCACCCTTCATTGTAAAACGTATCCTGGTTATGTTAGCACCCTTCATTGTAAAACTTATCCTGGTTATGTTAGCACCTTCATTGTAAAACGTATCCTGGTTATGTTAGCATCCTTCATTGTAAAACGTATCCTGGTTATGTTAGCACCCTTCATGGTAAAACGTATCCTAGTTATGTTAGCACCCTTCATCGTAAAACGTATCCTGGTTATGTTAGCACCCTTCATTGTAAAACGTATCCTGGTTATGTTAGCATCCTTCATTGTAAAACGTATCCTGGTTATGTTAGCATCCTTCATTGTAAAACGTATCCTGGTTATGTTAGCTCCCTTCATTGTAAAACGTATCCTGGTTATGTTAGCACCCTTCATTGTAAAACGTATCCTAGTTATGTTAGCACCCTTCATCGTAAAACGTATCCTAGTTATGTTAGCACCCTTCATTGTAAAACTTATCCTGGTTATGTTAGCACCCTTCATTGTAAAACGTATCCTGGTCATGTTAGCATCCTTCATTGTAAAACGTATCCTGGTTATGTTAGCACCCTTCATTGTAAAACGTATTCTGGTTATGTTAGCACCCTTCATTGTAAAACTTATCCTGGTTATGTTAGCACCCTTCATTGTAAAACGTATCCTGGTTATGTTAGCACCCTTCATTGTAAAACGTATCCTGGTTATGTTAGCACCCTTCATTGTAAAACTTATCCTGGTTATGTTAGCACCCTTCATTGTAAAACGTATCCTGGTTATGTTAGCACCCTTCATTGTAAAACGTATCCTGGTTATGTTAGCACCCTCCATTGTAAAACTTATCCTGGTTATGTTAGCATCTACTGAGGTGATTAACTCTAAACAAACTTTTAGTTAGAATTCATTTCGAATACTGTGTACAGTTTTGTTTTCGTTTAAGAAAGGATACAAACTTACAGAAAAGGGTTCAGATGAGAGAAATATACAAGAAATTGGTTAATATTATTTGGTGGATCAGTATAAAGGTCTCTCTCTGATTACTCTGTTCTTGAGATAATAAAACGAAAAGACAGTTTTTTTTATACTAGGCTCCATGTAAGACGGTTTTATTTTTTTCCAACAGGAGTGATTGGCTTGTGGAATGAGTTGCCGTCAGCAGTTGTAGATAACAATGTTTTACATTAGGTTACAAGAAGGATCATTGATTTCGTGAAAAATAGTAGATGGGTTAAATTTTTTACTTTTTTAATGTATAACATTAAAGAGACAAACGGTTTCTTGTTATCTAGCCAATCACAGAAGACTAAATAATGCTAAAAAACTAGAAAGTGATCGCTGGGAAATAATTATACGTAGAACAATGAGAATGAAATGTATTATTTTAATAAGTTTTTATGTATTTACATTTTAACCTAGTAAGTATAAATGTGAGGTTAGTTTCAAATAAATGCTTTATTAAAACTCCACAGTTTGGAAACAGAGAATAGTTTTTTTCTGATCGTCTATTCAACCAGGAAACTGATATCCTGTTTAAGTACTGTTATAGACCACATGAACAGGAGGGAAGCCTCTTCTGAAAAGCGTAATCCGAGGGTCGCGGGTTCGAATCCCCATCACATTAGACAGGCTCGTTCTTTCAGACTTGGAGGATTTATAGTGTAAAGGTCAATCCCGCTATTCGTTGGTAAAAGAGTAACCTAAGAGTTGACTGTGGGTGGTGATGACTAGCTGACTTCCCTCTAGTCTTACACTGCTAAATTCGGGACAACTAGTGCAGATAGCCCTCTTGTAGCTTTGCGCGAAATTTAAAACAAACAAACATATTCTGGAATTGCATTTACGAGACTCTTCCAGAATATTTCTAATTCTAAAAATGTAAATATTCCATTTCCAAACATACTCAAACACATCTGAGAAAACTCTATTCGTATATTCACAAAACCATAACGTCTGTACACACTTTTAAGGCACTGAGTGAAACATTTCTCAATAAACCCTTTTATGTCCGAAATATAAAGGATCTGTCCCCTAATTTGTTTTCCTTAATCCGTTCCATGTGTTAAAAAATTGTTTCAGAGTATATCATACGTATTTTTGTTTGTTTGTCATTAAACTTAAGACTACACAATGGGCTATCTTTGCTGTACCCACCATGTGGATCGAACATAGATATTTAGCGTTACAAGCTCTTAAGATTACCGTTGTGCCACCAGAACACTCATTTTTCTTGATGAGAAATTCTATCAGTTAACTCGAAAAATGCATATTAATCACTTGTGAAGTTTATTGAAAAGATAAATAAATGAAAAATATTACGTCTCTTTTATTTTAGTTACAATAGGAAAATTAGTACTTAACGCACCTATAAAAAAATACAAAGTAAAGCTCGTACTTAATGTACCTATAAAAATACAAGTAAAGCTCGTACTTAATGTACCTATAAAAATACAAGTAAGTAAAGCTAATGTACTTAATGTACTTAATTTATAAAATACAAGTAAGTAAAGCTCGTACTTAATGTACCTATAAAAATACAAGTAAGTAAAGCTCGTACTTAATGTACCTATAAAAATACAAGTAAGTAAAGCTCGTACTTAAATATATCCATGGGGTTTAGAATACTTGTTTGTTTTGTGTTTTGGATACTAGCGTTAAGCTGTACATAAACTAACTGCAATAGTTATCCCTAATTTTGAACAAATAAACCCAAAGAAAAGCATGCTGTTAGTCAAGAACACCCACCGCCAACTCTTGGGTGACTTTAATCAAATAACTTGAGTTTTATTGTATCACTTATTCTTTCTTAGCTAAAAAGGCCAAATTGTCATTGTACAGGACCTTTTAGTTACGTAAGAATGCTTAAAGGCTTATCAACTTATATTCTATAGCTGAGTGAATTCTCTTCATTGTACAATAACTGACAATTGTGGAAGAAAACTGCTTTATCCAACTCCTTCAAAGAATTTATTAATATTGACTTCCTGTCACAGCAAGCTACACACTTAGATCAAAATTAAAGGTGAATCTGCTAACGAATGTACCTAATTAAATATATTCCTCTTATTTATAAAGATTAGAATACACTGTTTCATCAGTTAAGTACACTAGCTGTTAACGTTTTCGGCCGTAAAACCACTAATATCTCATGAAGTTTGTTCAGCTCAGAAAAGTTAGGATAGCTTTAAATCCATATAATACGCTACAAATGGAATAAATTCTCTATAGTAAAAAGCGTTATAGCAAAAAATATAATAAAACTAAATATATTAGAAATTTTAATTGAAGTTATATTAAAGAGATAATAGAGCACAGAACATGAAAAACACGAGCTGTTTGCATAAAGTGCTGTCGTATATTAATTACAGTAGTAAATACATTTTATAACTCCTTCTAGTTGTGTAAATGAATTTGCGATGCTGACTCTCCTACTTCCAAAATATGGTTAGTGTCTACTAAGTGGTTATAGGTGTGACAAAATTCTAAGAAATGTAGAACTTGGTAGCTTTCTAATGACGTGATAATCGTAATAGTTAAACTTTAAAGGTCGTATTACGTTTATTCATCAAGTTTTAACATCCATTGCAAATTAGAGTAAAATTACTTTACGTTTTCTTTTTTTTATTGTCTTTTTACACGTCTTGTAAAATTTCTTGTACACGTCTGATTACTGACAAAATTAAAAGCGTTTAACGCTCATACAAATTCATAAACTTACAGATCAGTGGTTGTTTTTATTTTCCCAAAACTATCGAATAGGTTATTATTCCTTGTTGATAACGAAATACTATTTTTAGTTGTGACGTAAGATACCTTCTGAAGTCATGGAAATGATGTGACGTCACTCACCTGTTGTAAAGAGAACGATCGCCTTAAGACAGCTGTACTCAGCTGCATCAACGTGAAGAGCCTTTAACTTCTCAACCTGCTCTTGGAAGATTCGGATGTGATCCATGAACGCCACCACACGGTCCGCCGCCATGGGCGAGGCATGTAGTCCAGCGGCCGCCAATAAAGGTGCCACGTGCAGAGGCATCGAGCACTGGGACGCATTTAACACAAAGAGTTCGCTCCAGACAAGTCTGAGCAAAGCTACTTGGTCAGTTATTTGAAGGTCAGGAAAGAAAGGAATATTTCTTGCCCACTCTACAGCGCTGAATAACAAGCGAGCGGCTAGTTCACAGATGTTATCAATACCCATGAAGTTATTTGGTTGCATACACTGGGCATAGCGCGTGGGCTGGTAGGGTTCTGCTCTGAGGAGAAGTGATATGAAACTGGACAAATACGAATGACCATTTAAAGTGTCTCCATTGGTTAACGTCATCTGACCAGGGAGGCCATGCTGGGCGGAAGGAAGACGTCCACGTTGTACAGCTGTAAAACAGATAACTACTTTAAATGTCGTACAAATACACACCGTAGAATTGTGTTAAATGAACATAACAGAAACTTGAAAATATAATTATCAAATATAATAAACATATGAAACAACATTAAAAACGTAGGCCCGTACAAGTGTTTTTACGGAAAAGGTAAACAATGCTGTGTAGAGTACTAGTACGTTAATATTACAAAATATTTAATAACTATGTATTGCAAACTAATTATTTGGAATATTGAATAGAACCAAAACAATATAGCTCAGCCTAACAGACACTGAATACACGAATGAAAACAGTATAGATCAACCTAACAGACAGTGAACACTCTAATGAGAACAGTATAGCTCAACCTAACAGACATTGAATACACGAACGAAAACAGTTAGCTCAACCTAACAGACACTGAATACACGAATGAAAACAGTATAGCTCAACCTAACAGACACTGAATACACGAATGAAAACAGTATAGATCAATCTAACAGACACTAAATACACGAATGAAAACAATATAGATCAACCTAACAGACACTAAATACACGAATAAAAACAGTATAGCTCAACCTAACAGACACTGAATACGCGAATGAAGACAGTATAGCTCAACCTAACAGACACTGAACACTCTAATGAGAACAGTATAGATCAACCTAACAGACACTGAATACACGAATGAAAACAATATAGCTCAACCTAACAGACACTAAATACACGAATGAAAACAGTATAGCTCAACCTAACAGACACTGAACACTCTAATGAGAACAGTATAGATCAACCTAACAGACACTGAATACACGAATGAAAACAATATAGCTCAACCTAACAGACACTAAATACACGAATAAAAACAGTATAGATCAACCTAACAGACACTGAATACACGAATGAAAACAGTATAGATCAACCTAACAGACACTGAATACACGAATGAAGACAGTATAGCTCAACCTAACAGACACTGAACACTCTAATGAGAACAGTATAGATCAACCTAACAGACACTGAATACACGAATGAAAACAATATAGCTCAACCTAACAGACACTAAATACACGAATAAAAACAGTATAGATCAACCTAACAGACACTGAATACACGAATGAAAACAGTATAGATCAACCTAACAACACTGAATACACGAATGAAAACAGTATAGATCAACCTAACAGACACTGAATACACGAATGAAAACAGTATAGCTCAACCTAACAGACAGTGAACACCCTAATGAGAACAGTATAGCTCAACCTAACAGACACTGAACACTCTAATGAGAACAGTATAGCTCAACCTAACAGACACTGAACACTCTAATGAGAACAGTATAGCTCAACCTAACAGACACTGAACACTCTAATGAGAACAGTATAGATCAACATAACGGACACTAAACATACTTATGAGAATAGTATATAGATCACTATAATAGGTACTGGAATACATTAACGCTGTTTGATCTAATATATATTACAACACATTAAAACGGACAGAGGGATCTTGTGATACAACTATTATAAACCAACAGACATTAATACAAATACTAGAGTTCACTAACAGATTCTAACGTGGTGTGACAGATACTGTGACACACCAAGAAGAGATTAACTAAAGAGAAACTGTAACACACTAACACATGGTACCTACATCAAAAATAGTAACAGGTGTCAGTAGCTTGTATCAGTTGGTATACTGAACTTAAATCATGCTGGGGATTACATTAAGTTTAAACAAGTTACAGAAAACTATCGTATGGGGAACTGGAAGTGGATTAAACAGATACACGTTAAACAAAAGTAGAATGTTTTTACAGTCTATATTGGAATAGAAAATAAAATAATATATGTCAGTATTAGTTCTGTTAATTCTAAAATGAGCCTCAGTGCTCGTCACTGGTTAAACTTTGCCGAACAAATAAATACATTTTCAGTTTCTAGCCTTCTCTAACACTTTTTTTTAATACATATAATACGAATAAATAAATAACAAATTACGACAAGCATATATTTTCAATACGACATAATCAGGAAAACATAATGAGTCTAAACTGTACTAAGTGTTAATAAAGTAGGTTAATTCGTAATAACAATGTATTTGTTATACGGTCTAAACTGTAATGTAAAAAGACACCGTATAAGCAAAGTACGGTTGTAGTACGTGTAGTTTAAAATGTTCTACTTACTTGTACGGTGTCTCAGAATAATATTACACCACTACTATAAATGATTATGGTGGGAAACAGAAAATGTAAGAATGTATAAGAATGATTTCAGTTAGTTTGTTTGTGAATTACAGAAGACCTTTATGAAATTATAAGAAGGAGACATAAACGTTCGGTTATGCTATGTATAATTTATCACTAGAGTACAACATAATGGGTCACATGACAACCAGAGATATTCCTTCGCGTCATATCAGTAAATCTGTACAAGTTATCCTGAGTTAATTAACACTATATGTGTGAGAATAATTATCATAAGAAAGCGTATTAAACTTTCACCATATTATTTTACTTGTCAAGCCTTAGTGAAACGTTGAATACGTTAGTCAGACTTAGAAAAAATCAGCAGTAGAAATGAATTTTTTTTGTAAACGTGTTTCTAATCCGTTATGGTATCCGACAAAAGTTTAGTTTTTTTTATACAACAGATGTCGTTGTGAGGACCATTTTACGGAACCGTTGCACGTTGTTTGAAGCTCACATTTACACGATGGGCTATCTGTACTCTGTCGACAGGTATCGAAACCCGGTTTCTGGCAATGTAAGCCCGCATACATACTGCTGTGCCACATTAGAACTAGATTTGAAACATAACAAGGTACTTCTATTTACAGATTTCTGTGGAACCAACAAACACTAATTGTGATAACATAGTATCATAATAATAATATATAATAATTATACTATGAAAATATAATATTATAATAAAAATTATAATAATTATACTATGATAACATAGTATTCTAACACTAACACTGATAATATAGCATTCTAACACTATTATAATATAGCATTCTAACACTATGATAATATAGTATTCTAACACTATGATAATATAGCATTCTAACACTATGATAATATAGTATTCTAACACTAACACTGATAATATAGTATTCTAACACTAACTATGATAATATAGTATTCTAACACTATGATATTATAGTATTCTAACACTAACACTGATAATATAGTATTCTAACACTAACTATGATATTATAGTATTCTAACACTAACTATGATAATATAGTATTCTAACACTAACACTGATAATATAGTATTCTAACACTAACTATGATAATATAGTATTCTAACACTAACTATGATATTACAGTATTCTAACACTAA
This sequence comes from Tachypleus tridentatus, assembly GCF_004210375.1. Classification (NCBI taxonomy): domain Eukaryota; kingdom Metazoa; phylum Arthropoda; class Merostomata; order Xiphosura; family Limulidae; genus Tachypleus; species Tachypleus tridentatus. Next base: position 111,654,090 of record NC_134828.1, read on the forward strand.
CTATGATATTATAGTATTCAAACACTAACTATGATAATATAGTATTCTAAAATCAAGTTCATGGTGATTTGATGATCAAATTACACCTTAGAATTAAATGATAATGAATTAATAATGAAGAATTGGACATTTCTCTACACAATATGGTTCGAATCAGGATCTAATGTAGTTGTCAAAATAAAAAGTTGAAACCGTATCTTTGTTTCATGTCATTAGTGTGTGAATGTTCTTCATTTTCGTATCACGGAGTGGTTATAATTCAACATGAAGCTACACAATGGGCTGTCTGTGCTCTGCCTACTATAAGTATGAAAACCCGGTTTCTACCTGTGTAAGTCTCCAGGCATCCCGCTGTGACCCTGGTGGACTCGCAGAATGCCACAGCAATTACAGTTTGGGAAAAACACACTATTTACTGGGTAAAAAATCGGGGAATATTACATCATACGTGGAAGAAAGAACAGACCATTTTAAAACGATCATAAGAAAGTGGAAACCAACTAGAAATGATCAAAACAATAACAGTTGAACTGAATACTACTTTACACAATAATTAATTAATTAATAAAAACACACATGCATAACTGACTATTTAGGACTGCGTAATATTTAAAACATTCAAGATATCTGAAAAACTAGAACAACCTTAGTGTTTAGTGTTAGTATTGTGTGTAACATTATGATCATCATACATCGTTTTAACTCTTAATACTAAACCCGTTAAACGTGATAACGTACAAAGTATGAACTTGATAAACCGACTAATTACTCTGTGAAGCACGGACTTCGTATTTCAATTACAATAATTCTATTCGAAACAATAGCATTCTTCTGTCCATAAGCTACTTATAAGGTATACTTTAGAGATTTATACCAAATTTCGTCACGACTTCAAACTGGGAACTGTTAATAGAATTAATCCTGAGATAGAATATAACTTATTCACAAAAATCATAATTCTCTGATACTTCAATCCTAAACACATTCTATGAGGTGAGCTGCTAAAACGAGACATAAGCTAAAACTCTCGTGTCGGTGGACATAGTTATTCTTGTAAACATCCTGAAAATTATTTATAAGAACTACTTTCAGCTTACACCGGTACAACATAGTTTTCTGACATTATTCTATAATCGTTTTAAGAAAAACTACGTTGTTCAGATAGTTTGTTATTATTACAATTCCAACAAAGCGGAAGAAGACATAGCTACCCCTAACTGAACGAAGAGAGCTTTCACTTCAAATACACCGCTAACGTATTAGTGTTGCATGAATGTATTAACAAATCGTTTTCTGCACATCTTCACAAATAATAAAAATACGCATTATATGTAAAATAATGTTGTTCTTGTAGTATTCTTATGAGCCAACTGTATTAATTGTTTAACAGTAAGATCTTATCACAGCCCTATATAAAACATATATTGTGTATTAACGTGTCACCTACGTCTTAATGCCAGGTCAGAAACATTTACTGAGAAGTCGTAATAGTTTAGGGAGATATTACATACAAAAACAATGTTTATGTTCCACAAGTTAGCTATCAGGTACTTGTTTGGTACACTATTATATAGATTAACTTATAGATGGCATAAAGGCTAAAAATCGTTAATAAAAGTCGCCTTTGTTTGTTAGTTAATAAGCAAAGCAACTGGTCCTTGATTACGTCACAGCTGTCCAGTGGCGTAATGTTAACGTTAGAGAAATGCAAGCTAACCTGGGAACCTACCCTCCCTGCGCATGCCCATCTTGAGACACTTCTTGAGCCGACAGTATTGGCACTGGTTTCGATGATGTTGGTCAACTGGGCAGTTCCTGTTTCCACGACAGGTATAGGTCAAGTTTCGTCTGACGCTTCTTTTAAAGAAGGACTTACAACCTTCGCACGTGAACTGGCCGTAGTGTTTGCCACTGCTTTTATCTCCACAGACCACACATTCCATGTGTTGAACGTTTTTATCAACAGTCTGAGACGTCGTACTTGGCTGTGGGGGCGGAGGAGGACCGCTGTGACCGTCCGTCGGTGTCTGCGGAGCAAGGTCGGTTTCCGGTACCGAGACCCCAGCAGTCGGCGGTGGATCCCTCCAAGATGTTACGGCCAGCGCCATGCCAGAGATCTAAAGTCACACCCTGATATTCTCTGTGAGCTAGTTCACTCAGAACGGTTTAGATTGTCGGTGTTACCTCCCCATAGAAACAGTCCGATGTAAGCCTTTCACTATCCTAAATCGAAAGGCGCTATGTTTGTTATAATCCCCACCCAACACAATGGCATTCCGCGTGTCCTTACACAGCCAAGGCAGACGGGCAACTAGAGCTGTCCCACTCACGCTTCACAACAACAAGCCCTCTGCCCCCAAGCAACCAAAGTAAGGAGGAACTGCGCGTGAACCTGCGTGAACTTGGGCCTGAGTGAGTTGGTAAGAGTCGGAAAGTAGCTAGCTATCTGTGAAGCGAGTGGCGGACTTCTAGGACCGTGAATTATGACATAATAGTAGAGGCTGTTTAGTTGTCATGGAAACCATTCCATATATGGCTGCTGTGTCATCAAAGTTCAAGATGTCTATTAGTGAGTGATAATCCTGGTGTAGCCTACAGGCAATCAGAGCGCCGAACCTCAGAGGTTTCAACTGCTTTCTCATTGGTCATTCTCTCGTCTCGTGCCGATACTCGTGCAATTTGTCGGCTTGTTGAATGTTCTGATCCTCGAGCTTACTTGCGCCTAGTCTTATGGCTATCGTGGCCAATCATCGGGAATTTGACCAAAGTATGAGACTCGGGAGGTGTAAAATATGGGCTGGCTCTAAATATCGCAGTATTGACTCCAAAAACCTCCCACCATTTCAATATATCACAAACCTTCTAAAGATAACCCAACAGAAAGGCGAATCGAGAAAGCCTAGTGGGTCATCTGAGACGGTTATGTGTTGTCACTCGCTCACTACGGGTGTTCAGCACAGTTTGTGGGAGAGAGCGTAGCAGTTAAAGGAAAGCTCATAGAATATAATATTATCCCTACCCTTGGGTAATTGTATTTAATTGCTACCTTATACATCATGATGTTATGATGTGGCATCTTTATGCCGCTTTTGTTATTATAATTACTGTTTTCATTATCAAATTAAAATTCGCTTTCAACTTGATATAATCGTATTTAATTACTGTCTTATAAATTACGACGCAAAAAATAGAAGAAAACAAACTTATGCTGCTATCAAAAACTGTTATATATTTTTTCATTAAATATCCTTTTCCCAGTTTTACTAACAAAATAAACTAATGATGTTCAGATGGATATGCTGGTCACAAGAATTTGGAGAATACAAATATATCCTTGGTGTTAAAAGGTAGGATAAGTTAGTTTGCAGAACGTAACACGATACAAAAACTGTTTATGAAATATTGTTTTTAATCGAGTTAAAAGAAGGTTTTAGAGTACAAACAAATCAGGTAGGAAATATCTTTGTTTTGTAGTTTAAAAGTTCGTTTATGTTTTTACGTAGTTTCTTACTATTACGATCAAACTGGATTTCATGTTACAGAGACTGGCGTAGTGGTTATTTTCACGGACGGTGAATATACTATTTCCAAGGATTTAAAGACATTAAAAAATTTATAGGCATCTTCGTGTTTCTTGAAGATATCTTGTTTCGGATCACTTAGCAGTTTGTGTGATTTTTATTGTTTGTCACGTATGGGAGAAGAAAAATACATTACGTTCTGAATGTGTAATGTTTTCATGTATCAGTAGGTTTAATACTAAAGCCTTTTAAAACTTTATCTCCATGGTTCCTCAGTATATAAACTGTTCGTGGTTTGTGCTTTCAACAAGAATAATAAGTTTGAGTCTCTTCTATAGGATATTTGTATTTCTAATTATTTATTTGTCATGTTTAATTTCGTGGCTTGTTGATATGTGCAGTATTCTGGCTTATAATAAAGCTTACATTACACTATGTAACACAAATTATGTTCCTGGATAGTATGTGTTATTTCTTAATTGCTTATGTTGTAAAAGCACAAAAAAAATGTCCATTATTCCCTTAAAATTTTGCTTTTGTGACCTGGATAATGAAATTTAGAAATTAACATATTTTCTATGTAACAACGGACAAATTTGCACATTTTCATTTACATAAGGTCTGAATAAAACAACATATGAATCAAGATTTACATGTATTTGTACTAAAGTTATACAAAAATGTTTAGAAGTGAGTAGTTTTTCGAGATTTGCGACTGTAATGTAAATCATTTTCACGTGTCAGACCTCAAATATAGTCTCCCATCATGTTTTCGTTATACGCTCCCAGTTCACAAAAACAAAGTTTGAAGAGAAAAATAGGTCTTTTATATTTACTTCAAGCATAAGAAATTGGGAAATAACACTTTCTGTCCAGGAATAAGGAAAAGTAAACATTTTCTAACATAGTGTTATTTTCTTGTCAATATGTGTAATATTCATATTTTTACTTATTTTTAATTTTTATCTTCTCAATACTGTTGACAGTTGGTTTCTCTCACATATCTCGTTATGTAATCACAAGGTTTTTCTACTTAGCTATTTTGACTACTTCGATGTTCTATATATACACCATAAACCTGTCACGTCACTTGCACTTCTTTGCTAAAATAACCTATAGGCTAAAAAAGGACCTTGTTCACTTTATATACAGGTTTTATATATATATGTGTGTGTTCTAGAATGTTTGTGTATCTAAAGTAACATGTTTTCGTCTTTAAGCTAAGCTTGCTCACTTCAAATGGTTTTGGGTTAGTGTCTCGATCAAAGCAAACCTGATAACAGCAAGTCATCGGTAGTTGCGATGGGAAAACAGGTTTAGAAATTAGTCAAGTATCGTGTCTAACAAGAGGCTGGAATCTCAGATTAAGTAATGTATTTGTTTACTTTCAAATATACTTCAATGACGTTTGCAACTGTAGCTTTTTATCTCCATGTTTTACTACAGTTATATGATGTGATGTTTTTCACCTGGACTGAAACAACTTGTAAACCTTTAGCAAGTTAAGAGAAAAAAACTAGTGGCTCAGCTGTAAGTCCACGGGCTTATAACGCTAAAGAGTCAGGGTTTCGATACCCGTGGTGGGCACAATACTGGTGGCCTATTATTTAACGTTGGGCTTAACTACGAACAAATCATAAAACATTAAAAAACAGAAAGGAAACAAAACAGTTAAATCAATTTATTCAAACGACACAAACATTTCTAAGCTTATTCGAAACTTGCTTTATGAAAAGGAGTTGTTTTTTTTTATCTTAGAACATACTTTATAACTTATACGTTGCTCGCGTGTAAACAATTTCAGATAAGAGACTTGAATATTTAATTATTCAAGTTGAATTTCAACTTAAAAGTTTTACGAATTTGAGTCAAATAATACTTCATAAACAAAAACATTACTATACTCTAAGTAGTAGTAGCTCCCTTTCGTTAAAAACAGAGCATAACCAGCACTCCATTATAGTTGATTTTATGGGCCTTAATTTTTGACTGTCAACTTAACTATGATATATTATAGTTATGCGCTACATCCAAGTTCATACTTTTGCTGGGGAGGTTTCGGAGTGAGCTCGCGTGTAGTTTATTACTTAAGGAAGTGGTTACCTAGACTAAGGCTAGGAAGAGGCGTCAGACGGCTGCCACATAATGTTACACTGGATATCCTGCAACCTACACGTATTTCATCGATGGTTGAAACGTGACTTTACCATCTCCTTGGACAAGTCGAAGGTCTGTTGTAGTCACGGATCACCATCGCCACTTGTAAGACCAGTTTTAAAGTTGCCTTTATTGGCCGCTGGGGCAGATCAGGGAGCTATTAGTACAAGTACATCAAGTGCCTTTAGGCACGTATTCGGGTACGAGTCTCTCCTACACCATTCTCGATAGATAGATCACAATAGTCATTCCTTCAGTCTCCCATTCGTATCATCTTCTCCACAACTTATAGAATGACAAATATAAAATATTCTCTGTTCAGTTTCAAAATAAGTTAGAATAAAAAAACGGAAAAGTTGAGTCACCGACCTAATACTGTTACATCCAGCAAACAATATATCCAACAAATGCTGACCTGACCTCACTAATCTTTAAACGATGACATCCAACATTCAAGAGTAACAGTCACATTTTCGCTTGCACCTACTAGTATTTGTTTTTGTTATCACGTGACATACTGGCCACAAAACCCTGTCGGTAATAAGTAGGACTTATTTGTTATAATTTCATGTATTATTTCAAAGATGAAGTCATTTACGAAATATGTTCTTCTATGAATATTTTATTCTCAAGAAAATGTGTGTTTAAGAAATGACTTTCATCTGTCCTAGGACTTGTCACATAATAGTTTTGAAGTTCAAGAAACAGAGAATATAGTTAGCGTATAAAGACAAATTGTAGACTTAATGTTATGTGAGTTAGTATCTTATCGTAGCTAGGGGTGTTTTCAGAACACAATATGTTAAACAATGGCCATAAATCTCCTTCAAAGTCAGGTAGGGTTAACCTACCTACAAAATTCGTCCCAGACTCTTTTCTTATTTTTAATGGAGCTCAAACATCGACATGTTTATGTGTTTCGACGAAAGTTATGTGATGTTTCATTTTTAGTCTTTGTTAGATATGCAAGACTGTTTTGGTTTAACTTTAATACAAAAGTTATGATATATATAGTTATATACATATAGTAGGAATATTAAATTTAGAAACGATATTTTATCGCAAATTTGTTCACGTAACTGTTTAATAATGATACGTTGTGTAGTTCAGCTGTTGTAAATTGTCGATTATTATATTATTGCGTCATGTTAGTAGAATCTTCCGAGTTTTTTCTCGTTATTTTAATCGAATATTATTGCATCATAATAACTATTAGTATGTGGAACGTTCTAGAGCTCTGTTGTGGTATAAATACACGTTAAAAATTTAGTTCAATATTTAGCTCTAAAATGCATGGTTGTGAATTTAACCCTAAAGAGCGTATAGCGATTTTTAAATACAAATTATCACAGACTGTACTGTAATAACAGAATAGAGAAGAATTATTCGTCTTGCCAGTTGTGTTCTAAAGTAATTGAAGCAGCTTGTGTGGACTTCGATGAAATATACGATTATTCTGTATCTAGAGATTTAAATTCTCATATAATTATCAAATATTTGTACTTCAAGCCAACACTTCATAACATGTCTCTTACGTCTCAGTACCTCAAGCCTACATTTCAATCACAGTTATTGAGCTTATAGCAACTTCTGTTTATTACGCTGTTTCACTATCTTAATATATTATTTTAAAACAAAGGGACTATATGCTGTTTGTTTATTGTTGAAATGTACCGCCAACAAGTCACAGACACCTACTGTAACGAATCCGACTCATACATAAAATCTGACAGCCTTCGATATATATAATTCACAATTTCTGAATGTTTATAATAACGTAGCCAATAGTAAACAGTGAAACAGCGTGATAAACAGAAGTTGCTATAAACTAACTAACTGTGAATAAAATGTCGGCTTAAGCTACTGATACGTAATAAACATGTTGTGAAGTGTTGGCTTAAAATACAAATATGCGAGAACCATGTTATAAAGTATTGTATAAAGTTAAAAGTATATGAGAATTATGCTAGTAAGTGTTAGATTGCGTAACATATATACGAGAATCATGCTATTTAGTATTAGACTGAATTCACAAAAACGTGTGAAAATCATGCTACGAAGTATAGGATAGGATAAACATGTTACGAAATGTTAGATTGAATTATAGGTATATGAGAATCATGATAAGAAACACTAGTTTGACTTACGAAAACATATAATGATGCTACAAAACGATGCTTTGAATTATACAGATATATATTGATATTAAGCAATACCAGTCTGAAAATTACAAAAATATGAGGGCAAGGCCGTCATTATAACAAATGTGCCAAATTAGGTTAAATTATTTTCTTTTGAAATATTTTTATTTTATTTACATAAACTAATATATCTTAATAACTCGATTGAAAAATTCTATTTAAATCTATCCAAACATAAATAAAGTTTGATATATTATATTGATAATAAAAAATATGAACTTGTGTAATGTGTAATACCTATTGAATACCTAATTTTAATATTTATGTTCCTGCTCTTTGTAATGTACCTTCTTAAAATCGCTTTATTTTGAGATTACGTGATGTCTTAGACCCATAATAATTGAAAGAATTCTGCAAACCGTCCTATCCTTGCGAGAGGTTAGCACGTGAACTCATTACGATTGCGTGCAAGTGACGAGCTAATACCATTCCTATAACACAAAGCGAATCATTAGATTAGACGGTTCAGTAACATCTAATTCCAAGCTGTAAAAAGAAGTAAAAAACAGAACATTTTACAAAACGAATATTTATAGCGTATTTTAATGTTGCAATAAATGTTTGAACGTATAAGGTTTTATAAAAGGGTTACTAGAACTAATTTATCAAAACATTAAATTTTTTTTAAAACTTATTCTACTAAAGCGATAAAGCTTTATTAAAACTTACTTTGTTGAAGTTTCAGCTGGAGTACCCGTCCTCTGGAGGAAGTCTCGGAAATTTACGATTAATGAAAGGTTGGTTATCTTAGGACGTGAAGAGTCACTTTCTTTATACATTACTGTGCAAAAACATTACGACAAAGTCAAAAATTAGATTTCAGGCTACTTTCAAAGAATAGTGAAAGGTATATAACAGATGAAACATCAATGTTTTTATTAATATTCGTATTTAGCACAAGAGAAACTCAATGAACGTGTGTGAATTTATCAAATAGTTAATATATTTTGTTTTCCCTTTTACTTTAATAGCCGCAGAGATTGTTTCAACATATTTAATCAATGTGCTCTTTGGTATTTACTCTAAATGTCTCTGTACACTTTCATAAAGTGTTTCGGGTCATTATCTTCTTGGTAGCAGAATCCTTTACCAATAATACATAAACCACTGGGTATACCATGACAGATCAGTATTGGACGGAACTTGCTCCGGTCCATTAATCCATTTATTATCTGATGGTACTTGTGCTGGTCCATTAATCCATCTATCTTGTAAACATCTTCTGTCACTTCAGCAGAAAAAAAAACCCAAACCATCACAACCTACCCTTTGAACCAAATATTTCAAACATGGACTCATCCATCCATAACACCGTTTTCCAATCCAATCATCAAAAGTCCATTTTTTACACTTTTCAGCGGATTTCAGTATCTTAAGTATATTTGGCGATCGAAATAAAGGTTTTAAACTGTTACGCGACAAAACATTCCATTCTTGTTGAGTCTTTTTAGCACTGTACATCTGGACTCTTTCCTGTCATTTGGTACATGGCTGTTTCTGTCATGCTGAGTATCAGTGACAGTCTTCCTTCTGTCCCAAACACTGTATGAACAAAGATACTTAACATCAGTGTAACTGAGTTTAGGTGTTCTGCCTATTTCTTTCCTATTTTCAAACTTATCTCTCTCAGTCTCATGATCTAGGGTGCACTCGACACTAGTGTTTAAGGAGCATTTCAAGTCTGCAGTAATTTGTAGAAGACTCCAATGAGCGCCACGTAAAGTTTTTATGCGAACTCCCTGTTCTACTGACAATTAATTCTCTACGCATGACAGCAGAACTTAATGTATGGTGTTAAACACTGTTTTTGTCAAGGTTTATTTGTTGAGTGTTATAAAATTGATTTTTTCCAGTTTGTACCGGTACAACATGTTAGCTCCTTGCTAACTCCTTTCCATGTAGTTAAGACACTGCAGTGACATTTATTTTAGATCATACATTCGATCAGTATGTTCATTCAAACAGAACTATTATGACGTGCCCTCGATATAAGTATATGGGAATATTAAAGAATGACAACTATTCTCACACTGGCTCATTCAGTTGTCAACAGGGATCAGCGAAGCATTACCATAGTGTTGAAATTTGTATTCTGTGATACCATGGAAGACTTAGTCTCATAAAATGGAAATAATAATAAAACATTCTCTCGTCCTAATGTTTTTGTAGACCCATAGAAGCTTCAAAACCCAAACTGTAAAACCTCAAATATGCATATATCTCTACATGGACCCAAAAACCCTTACGTAAGATATAGTGATGACCCATCTTAGTGTTGAAGTATTGGTAGAAATGAATTAAAAACCGTAACATACAATACAGCAAGGTTGTATGGATCAAACAAACTTTAATTTTAAATTTGATGAAGATCTAACTAGAGGGGAAAAAGTAGTGCTAAGAAACGCCCAGAAAAACCGTGAAACGTTTTTGGTTTGGTTTGTTTGGGAATTTCGCACAAAGCTACACGAGGGCTATCTGTGCTAGCCGTCCCTAATTTAGCAGTGTAAGACTAGAGGGAAGGCAGCTAGTCATCACCACCCACCGCCAACTCTTGGGCTACTCTTTTACCAACGAATAGTGGGATTGACCGTCACATTATACACCCCCACGGCTGGGAGGGCGAGCATGTTTAGCGCGACGCGGGCGCGAACCCGCGACCCTCGGATTACGAGTCGCACGCCTTACGCGCTAGGCCATGCCGGGCCCCGTGAAACGTGAAACTAAAGATTTGCTGGTATCTACTCATGGACTAATGAACCTGAATACTAAATTTGGTGAAGATTCATCCACACAAAGTAGTTACATAGACATACAACAGACAACAGACAGCACTATTATATTTATATACATATAAATAATTTTCGGTTTGAAAACGGCTCTGAGGTCACAGTTGTATAGTCCACGTTACTTCCCGAACAAAGTTCTCTCTGTGTTTCTAGTTCAGAACTTATGTCTTTAAAGATGTGACGGCGCATAAAGTACAGACCCACGGCGAGAGACAGACACAAAAAGACATCATGTTTATCTATCCATAAATGTAAATAACTGTTATAATGTACTTCAATAAAACGTGTAAAAAATTGTTGGATTTCGCTTTATTAAACATGTAAATAAGTATTGGATGTTACATCATTAAAACACGTAAAGATCTGTTGAAGATATGACCCTGCAACTATTTGTTGGAACTTACTTTATTAAAACACGTAAAGATTTACTGTTTACTTTTGAATTTCGCGGAAGGTTACACGAGAGCTATCTGCGTTAACCGTTCCTAATTTAGCTCTTGGGTTACTCTTTTACCAACGACCAGTGGGATTGACTGTAACATTATAATGCCCCGCGGCTGAAAGGGCGAACATGTTTGAGGCGACGGGATTCGAGCCCGCGACCCTCGGATTACGAGTCGAATGCCTTAACCACGTGGTCATGCCGGGCTATGTTAAAATTACTTTATTAAGACATGTAAATATTTATTGAAACTTACTTTATTATAACATATAATAAAGATTTATTAGAACTTTCTCACTAAAATATGAAAAAAACAAGTTACCGAAGCTATTAATATGCACAAAGAACTATTGAATATTATTTTAATAAGTACCAATAGCTAACTTTAACAAAACATTAAAATAGCTACTGTTAGCTGGCATTATTAAAATATATGAACTTTTGATGCTTTGAAATCGTATAAAAACAAGCGACTTCTTGATGGTATAAATAGACTAACAGATATAGTGGAATAGCTTCATGAATATCGGTACAGAAGAATATTTTGTGAGCTGTCCATACGTCCTGTAAAATTATTTAATTACATCTAAAAAGCTCCTTCGCAAATGAATTTTATATTGTTTCTAATCTACGTAGCTTTAATATAATAAACAAACTTAAACTATAGCTTGGAAAGTTTAGCTAACCAAAAGTGCTTCTTTCTGTACGATCAAAGATCATAAAGTACTTTTCATTGGATGTAGCTCAATACCACTCGTTCTATCAGCGTTCAATATTTATTGGAACAAGTTTTGAACTCCCTTTTTGAAGCCGTCTTTAAGACAACTGTTACATAAAAAGTAATGACTGGCACAACCAGGTGGTTAAAACATACAACTCGTAATCAGAGGATCGCGGGTTCGAATCTCCTTAATACCAAACATGCTCGCCCTTTCAGCCGTGGGGGCGTTATAAGTGACGGTAAATCCCATTATTTGTTGGTAAAAGAGTAGCCCAAGAGTTGGGGGTGGGTGGTGATGACTAGCTGCCTTCCCTCTAGTCTTACACTGCTAAATTGGTGACGACTAGCGCAAATAGCCCTCGTGTAGCTTTGCGTGAAACTCAAACCAAACCAAACATAACAAAATATTCGTATTAGACAGCAGTTGGCACAAGGACGACTCCAAAAAGGTCGTTGAAAACTGGCTTCAGTAAATATGGAAACTACAGAAAGAACAACAATAATAAAACCCTTACTTGTCACTTACTTACTGATGTTATAAATCTAGAATAAGAAACACTTGAAAAGGGATAAAGTTTGAAATAATTTCGGTAACATAAATCAGGTCTTCAATTATAGCTTTTTCTGTACATGCGAATAAACAATTCATGATAAGTTAACAGTCCTAGCATGGATGCATTTACCCATGTAAGAAAATTCAGCCGAAACCACAACATAATATATCAGTTTATCTGAAAATAACAGGTGCTGATTCTACTCACTTTCGTCTTATTTAGTTGTATAAACTGACCAGTATATTAGTTCTCATTAACGCACACTGAGATAGCGTAGTATGTAGGTTAATGATATATATATCCCATTATATATGGGATTTCCGTATGTTAGAACAATAGACAAACTATTTAAGTCGCTAAAGAATTCCCAGGTAAAAAGTGATTTAGCAGTTAGAGCTTTTGTTTACTCAATCCGAATATTAAAAAAGCACTTGTATGAAAAACAGGTTAGAGATGGATTACTTGAGCTGTTCTAAACTCTGAAGAGGAATGTGGTTCATTGTTATAGCGAACGAGGATATACTAGCATAAATACTTCATTTAGAATATTGTATGACCAAACATGTTTATCCGGGTTTTTCCTGTTGCACATAGAAGTAACTCTTCAACGTTTGACAGGTCCGTTCTTGACGTGTCATGACCGTTAACGTGATATTCTTGCGACTTAAGTTGCATTTAAAGACTTGGGAATTACAATTAATTTAGTGAGAAGTGATAAATTACCTTTTAAAATAACAAGTTTAGAGATAAAGAATCAAACAAATATACGAGAGAAGAATTTATTTATTTGTTTTTGAATTCCTCGCAAAGCTACGGGAGAGCTATCTAGTGTTGGACGAGAGGGAAGACAGTTAGTCATCACCACCCACCGCCAACTCTTTGGCTACTTTTTAACCATCGAATAATTGGATTGACGGTCACATAATTACGCCCTCACCACTGAAAGGGCAAGCATGTTTTGGTGTGACGGGGATTCTAACCTGCGACCCTCTGATTACGAGTCAAGTGCCTTAACAACCTGGCCAGCAGGTTTATGACCTGACCACTGAGCCAACGTGTCAGATATAGGCTGAAAATACAAACAAGCCGTAGTATATTAGTTTGTTATATGTAAAAATGGATAAAATAATTTCTAGTCAAAGATAAAGGAACTATCGGTTTAAAATAGCACAAACAAGAAAGATATTCATTTAATTATTTTAAACTGTTGTAAAATAACAACAATAATTAGAATAACAATTCGTAAGTTGTTACTAGATTTTATTTGCAATTTATTACTTTTTAATGCTTGACATAAATACATATTTTATTTTAAACTGATTTGAATAAAAGGTCGAACATCCATTTTGGGGTCAAATACTCTGTCTCACTTACATTTCTCACCTGTATTCGATTTTATATAAACTGTTTTTCCACTTCCTCCGTGTGTAAAAGAGAAAATCTTTCTTATCAGGTTATGCAGGAGAATTTTAAAACATCAACAGTGTTTGGTGTCATTTTAACAAGAAGTGACACAGAAATTAAAACCAAACACAGGTTGGCAGTCGGAACTTACAAAACTCAATTATGAAAACAAACTGATCGAAAAGTGTATCTATATTTACACAAACTACTTTATAAAACTAAACTAATAAAGCTGATAAAAACTATGGAAACAATTGTACAGTAATATGTATATTTCCGCAAAATGTTGATGTCAGAAAAAACTCCATAAAAACAGATTCGATAAGGTCAATTCGAATTAAGTGACTAAAAATAATATTAACTGAAGTCAATGATAAAATAGAATTTTGTAAATTAAAGCTGAACTTTAATTCAAAATGCAATTAGGTTGAATTGAGGGAAGTTTATCAGAAACCGTAATTCCTAAACTTTCTTAATTAAAACTTTTCAGATAAAGGAACGATATTTGTTATATTTGGATGTCAAACTGATAACTTTACTTTATCCAAAAGATGATGAATTTTCAGCATAATTATAGATTATTTATCATCCCAGAAAACTTGGATGAAAACCCGATGTGCCTCTTTAAGGCCAGACTTAGTCAAGGCTTCCTTGACTTAAACAGTTTGGCAGAGATTGGAACACTTAAATTGTGACTGTTGCGCTGTCTTTCTGCCTATAACAACGTGGTTCAAGTCTCTGTCCATGTGGTTACTTGAATGTGGACGTGCTAAGCCTACTGCTGGATGATGTAAAGACCATCATGTTTGGGATATTTTGAAGCCAGAATTTAGAGAAGGAAACATCCGATACTCGTGGCTTAACTATTCTAGTATTAAACATGTTCATCTTCTTTAAACAGAGTAACCACAACTGCGTTTTGTGATTTTATTTTTTACCTTTTATCCTGCTGCTTGGTTTCAGAGGAAATGACACAGGTATACATTTCCCAGGAATCACGTCAAGCCGGTTTGTTCTCTACGTTCTACAACATTTCAGAGGAAATGACATAGGTAGACATTTCCCAGGAAACGCATCAAGCCAGTGTGTTCTCTGCGTTCTACAACATTTCAGAGGAAATGACACAGGTAGACATTTCCCAGGAAACGCGTCAAGCCAGTTTGTTCTCTACGTTCCACAACATTTCAGAGGAAATGACACAGGTAGACATTTCCCAGGAAACACGTCAAGCCAGTTTGTTCTCTACGTTCTTCAACATTTCAAAGGAAATGACACAGGTAGACATTTCCCAGGAAACGCGTCAAGCCAGTTTATTCTCTATGCTCTACAACATTTATTATTGTTGCACTTCATGACTTGCAACAAATATTAAGACTGTCAAACGGGCTGTGTAGTCTGCTCCGTGAATGGCTCTTCGGCAAACATGTTTCACTATGTTCTAAATACGAATCCCGATGTTACGTCATAATCACTAAGAACCAATTCTGTCCAAACCTTAGCGAATGTTTCTCAAGCATTTTCGAAAATTTTCTTCTCCAGCTCAAAGTCAACATTTTTTGCTAGATGAAATGCGATGGTTGACAAATGCATTATATGGTAAAATATGACCGAAAAACTCATGGTTAAGTGGATACTCAACTCTGTAGTGTGTTGCGTAACTTCCAAGTATACATCCAGGGTGGGATGCTGAAATTGGTTGCAACTAACAATAAATGACATGGAAAATATAGGGTTCTCATCAGGACTCTAATCTATGCTTACAGTTCGATTTGTTTCAATGCATTAGTGGGATCATACACTTCACCCTGGAAACGTTCCTTTGTGAGGAAATGTTTGAAACCTCTAGCATGAATAAATGGATTACTGCTGTCATGCGTTTTACTGTGTATATAACTATCTGTTGGCACACTGTATATTATATCAGAACTGAAATGAGTAGGAGTTATTGACCATAAAGGAATATGCTTGTACCTCTCAGCAGTGACGAAACAGTGAACTGGTACATTTTAAATACATTCAACATTCATGAGAATATGTGTATAGCTGTTGGTAGCTGTTAAACCTAATGGTATTCTCGCCTTGAAATCAATATTGAGAAAGGAAATCAAACCAAAATCTAATGATACGAACAAACTGATAGGATGCTAAAATGAAACAAACACCAACATATCCTTATGGTTTAATGATACGAACAAACTGTTAGGATGCTAAAATGAAACAAACATCAACATATTCTTATGGTTTAATGACACGAACAAACTGTTAGGATGCTAAAATGAAACAAACATCAACATATCCTTATGGTTTAATGATACGAACAAACTGTTAGGATGCTAAAATGAAACAAACATTAACATATCCTTATGGTTTAATGATACGAACAAACTGTTAGGATGCTAAAATGAAACAAACATCAACATATTCTTATGGTTTAATGACACGAACAAACTGTTAGGATGCTAAAATGAACCAAACATCAACATATTCTTATGGTTTAATGACACGAACAAACTGTTAGGATGCTAAAATGAAACAAACATCAACATATCCTTATGGTTTAATGATACGAACAAACTGTTAGGATGCTAAAATGAAACAAACATTAACATATCCTTATGGTTTAATGATACGAACAAACTGTTAGGATGCTAAAATGAAACAAACATCAACATATTCTTATGGTTTAATGACACGAACAAACTGTTAGGATGCTAAAATGAAACAAACATCAACATATTCTTATGGTTTAATGATACGAACAAACTGTTAGGATGCTAAAATGAAACAAACATCAACATATTCTTATGGTTTAATGATACGAACAAACTGTTAGGATGCTAAAATGAAACAAACATCAACATATTCTCATGGTTTAATGATACAAACAAACTGTTAGGATGCTAAAATGAAACAAACATCAACATATTCTCATGGTTTAATGATACAAACAAACTGTTAGGATGCTAAAATGAAACAAACATCAACATATTCTCATGGTTTAATGATACGAACAAACTGTTAGGATGCTAAAATGAAACAAACATCAACATATTTTCATGGTTTAATGATACGAACAAACTGTTAGGATGCTAAAATGAAAGAAACATCAATATATTCTTATGGTTTAATGATACGAACAAACTGTTAGGATGCTAAAATGAAACAAACATCAACATATTCTCATGGCTTAATGATACGAACAAACTGTTAGGATGCTAAAATGAAAGAAACATCAATATATTCTTATGGTTTAATGATACGAACAAACTGTTAGGATGCTAAAATGAAACAAACACCAACATATTTTCATGGTTTAATGATACGAGCAAACTGTTAGGATGCTAAAATGAAACAAACATCAACATATTCTCATGGTTTAATGATACGAACAAACTGTTAGGATGCTAAAATGAAACAAACATCAACATATTCTCATAATTTAATGATACGAACAAACTGTTAGGATGCTAAAATGAAACAAACATCAACATATTCTTATGGTGTGTGTTTGGAGATTGGGATAATTTAACTGGAATCGTTGAAATTTGGAGTCTTTCTTCAGTTGTGTCACTTTCAGAGTAACAATCAAAGATATGGTCAGACCCAACTTAATGAATATTCTTGCTTTTACAAAGTATTTCTGAGTTTATTAAGAGACTTGCATGTGTGCGTATCATAACAGAACACCAGAAATCATCAACTGCTACTTTTGTTGTTGTTAATTCCTGGAGGCAGATAACGTTTCCAAAGGAGGTCTTCTGCTGCTCAGACTGAAGATTGTTAACTGAAGTATCCAAATTATCTCCAATTAAGCATGTTGGCACATGAAAATTAAGAGATACAATAAACAGAATCACTTAGAAATTGTCATCCTATAAACGTCTTTTAGACCCCTTAAAACACATTGTTTGAAACAGTGATTTAAGGAAGAAATGACATAGTTTATTACGTATTTATGGCTAGGCTACTAAGTGTGTTTGCTGCTTTCTCTAATTTTGAACTCTTGACCACAGGAAAGAAAGCTAACTAGTAGCTTTATGCCACGCTCCATCTGTGCTAAGAGATAAATCACTCTTGTAGCGCATTGCACTTAGAACTTCTATAACTGCACTTAGGACTTAGAGTATGGGGAATATTTTAATCCATTTCATCAGCTCTATTAGATCCTCATAATTATATGTATATGTTAGCTAAACTAAACATTAACAAGTGCTGTATAACTGTAAAATGAACATAGAAACAATAATTCTTTATCTCTTTTTGTATTTACTGTGGAATTTAATGTGTGATAGGTAAATAATAAAGTGTCATAGTGGCCGATCAGATATGCGTGAAGCCACATAAAAGCACCAGAATGATCCCAAACCTACAAAAACACATTAAGAGAACAAGTGCTTTCATGGTTTATCATTTTATTTGGCCATAAATACAAATAGATGTACATGTCATATCAGAGTCTACTGTTTATGGCTGTACAAAACAATGTTGTGGTCTCACACTGAAATAAAGTAAAAGAATGTTAAAAATTGTAGAGACAAGACTCCTAACGTAAAGCGTAGAGTATCAAGAACTAGAGAAATATAACAAGTCTTTCCTGCCTTAACCAGCCAATATTCATGGACTTTCACTTGACATAAAATGTTTTGTTTTAATATGAATTTCTTATGCATTCTGTTGTTTACAAGAAAATATGAAAATGACACAAATCCATTTTATGAAAAGCATATTGACCAATCCATACTTTCTAGCTGGCTCTTTATTGTTTTGAAACTAACTTCAGTAACTATACACTTGCACTGGTAGATAATAATTCCACTATGGATACATTACAACTATGCACTGGTAGATAATAACTTTACTATGGATACATTACAACTATGCACTGGTAGATAATAACTCCACTATGGATACATTACAACTATGCACTGGTAGATAATAACTTTACTATAGATACATTACAACTATGCACTGGTAGATAATAACTTTACTATGGATACATTACAACTATGCACTGGTAGATAATAACTTTACTATAGATACATTACAACTATGCACTGGTAGATAATAACTTTACTATGGATACATTACAACTATGCACTGGTAGATAATAACTCCACTATGGATACATTACAACTATGCACTGGTAGATAATAACTCCACTATGGATACATTACAACTATGCACTGGTAGATAATAACTCCACTATGGATACATTACAACTATGCACTGGTAGATAATAACTTTACTATGGATACATTACAACTATGCACTGGTAGATAATAACTTTACTATGGATACATTACAACTATGCACTGGTAGATAATAACTTTACTATGGATACATTACAACTATGCACTGGTAGATAATAACTTTACTATGGATACATTACAACTATGCACTGGTAGATAATAACTTTACTATGGATACATTACAACTATGCACTGGTAGATAATAACTTTACTATGGATACATTACAACTATGCACTGGTAGATAATAACTTTACTATGGATACATTACAACTATGCACTGGTAGATAATAACTTTACTATGGATACATTACAACTATGCACTGGTAGATAATAACTTTACTATGGATACATTACAACTATGCACTGGTAGATAATAACTTTACTATGGATACATTACAACTATGCACTGGTAGATAATAACTTTACTATGGATACATTACAACTATGCACTGGTAGATAATAACTTTACTATGGATACATTACAACTATGCACTGGTAGATAATAACTTTACTATGGATACATTACAACTATGCACTGGTAGATAATAACTTTACTATGGATACATTACAACTATGCACTGGTAGATAATAACTTTACTATGGATACATTACAACTATGCACTGGTAGATAATAACTTTACTATGGATACATTACAACTATGCACTGGTAGATAATAACTGGTAGATAATAACTTTACTATGGATACATTACAACTATGCACTGGTAGATAATAACTTTACTATGGATACATTACAACTATGCACTGGTAGATAATAACTTTACTATGGATACATTACAACTATGCACTGGTAGATAATAACTTTACTATGGATACATTACAACTATGCACTGGTAGATAATAACTTTACTATGGATACATTACAACTATGCACTGGTAGATAATAACTTTACTATGGATACATTACAACTATGCACTGGTAGATAATAACTTTACTATGGATACATTACAACTATGCACTGGTAGATAATAACTTTACTATGGATACATTACAACTATGCACTGGTAGATAATAACTTTACTATGGATACATTACAACTATGCACTGGTAGATAATAACTTTACTATGGATACATTACAACTATGCACTGGTAGATAATAACTTTACTATGGATACATTACAACTATGCACTGGTAGATAATAACTTTACTATGGATACATTACAACTATGCACTGGTAGATAATAACTTTACTATGGATACATTACAACTATGCACTGGGTAGATAATAACTGGTAGATAATAACTACTATGGATACATTACAACTATGCACTGGTAGATAATAACTTTACTATGGATACATTACAACTATGCACTGGTAGATAATAACTTTACTATGGATACATTACAACTATGCACTGGTAGATAATAACTTTACTATGGATACATTACTACTGGTTAACTACTATGGATACATTACAACTATGCACTGGTAGATAATAACTTTACTATGGATACATTACAACTATGCACTGGTAGATAATAACTTTACTATGGATACATACAACTATGCACTGGTAGATAATAACTTTACTATGGCAACTGGTAGATAATAACTTTACTATGGATACATTACAACTATGCACTGGTAGATAATAACTTTACTATGGATACATACAACTATACAACTATGCACTGGTAGTATGGATACATAACTGGTAGATAATCCACTATGGATACATTACAACTATGCACTGGTAGATAATAACTTTACTATGATACATTACAACTATGCACTGGTAGATAATAATTACATACATTATGCACTGGTAGATAATAACTTTACTATGGATACATTACAACTATGCACTGGTAGATAATAACTTTACTATGGATACATTACAACTATGCACTGGTAGATAATAACTTTACTATGGATACATTACAACTATGCACTGGTAGATAATAACTTTACTATGGATACATTACAACTATGCACTGGTATGGATACATTAATAACTGGTAGATAATACTATGGATACATTACAACTATGCACTGGTAGATAATAACTTTACTATGGATACATTACAACTATGCACTGGTAGATATGCATAACTTTACTATGGATACATTACAACTATGCACTGGTAGATAATAACTTTACTATGGATACATTACAACTATGCACTGGTAGATAATAACTCCACTATGGATACATTACAACTATGCACTGGTAGATAATAACTCCACTATGGATACATTACAACTATGCACTGGTAGATAATAACTTTACTATGGATACATTACAACTATGCACTGGTAGATAATAACTTTACTATGGATACATTACAACTATGCACTGGTAGATAATAACTTTACTATGGATACATTACAACTATGCACTGGTAGATAATAACTTTACTATGGATACATTACAACTATGCACTGGTAGATAATAACTTTACTATGGATACATTACAACTATGCACTGGTAGATAATAACTTTACTATGGATACATTACAACTATGCACTGGTAGATAATAACTTTACTATGGATACATTACAACTATGCACTGGTAGATAATAACTTTACTATGGATACATTACAACTATGCACTGGTAGATAATAACTTTACTATGGATACATTACAACTATGCACTGGTAGATAATAACTTTACTATGGATACATTACAACTATGCACTGGTAGATAATAACTTACTATGGATACATTACAACTATGCACTGGTAGATAATAACTTTACTATGGATACATTACAACTATGCACTGGTAGATAATAACTCCACTATGGATACATTACAACTATGCACTGGTAGATAATAACTTTACTATGGATACATTACAACTATGCACTGGTAGATAATAACTTTACTATGGATACATTACAACTATGCACTGGTAGATAATAACTTTACTATGGATACATTACAACTATGCACTGGTAGATAATAACTTTACTATGGATACATTACAACTATGCACTGGTAGATAATAACTTTACTATGGATACATTACAACTATGCACTGGTAATAACTTTACTATGGATACATTACAACTATGCACTGGTAGATAATAACTTTACTATGGATACATTACAACTATGCACTGGTAGATAATAACTTTACTATGGATACATTACAACTATGCACTGGTAGATAATAACTTTACTATGGATACAACTATACTGGTAGATAACTTTATGCACTGGTAGATAATAACTTTACTATGGATACATTACAACTATGCACTGGTAGATAATAACTTTACTATGGATACATTACAACTATGCACTGGTAGATAATAACTCCACTATGGATACATTACAACTATGCACTGGTAGATAATAACTCCACTATGGATACATTACAACTATGCACTGGTAGATAATAACTTTACTATGGATACATTACAACTATGCACTGGTAGATAATAACTTTACTATGGATACATTACAACTATGCACTGGTAGATAATAACTTTACTATGGATACATTACAACTATGCACTGGTAGATAATAACTTTACTATGGATACATTACAACTATGCACTGGTAGATAATAACTCCACTATGGATACATTACAACTATGCACTGGTAGATAATAACTATGCACTGGTAGATAACTATGGATACATTACAACTATGCACTGGTAGATAATAACTTTACTATGGATACATTACAACTATGCACTGGTAGATAATAACTTTACTATGGATACATTACAACTATGCACTGGTAGATAATAACTTTACTATGGATACATTACAACTATGCACTGGTAGATAATAACTTTACTATGGATACATTACAACTATGCACTGGTAGATAATAACTTTACTATGGATACATTACAACTATGCACTGGTAGATAATAACTTTACTATGGATACATTACAACTATGCACTGGTAGATAATAACTTTACTATGGATACATTACAACTATGCACTGGTAGATAATAACTATGGATACATTACAACTATGGATACATTACAACTATGCACTGGTAGATAATAACTTTACTATGGATACATTACAACTATGCACTGGTAGATAATAACTTACTATGGATACATTACAACTATGCACTGGTAGATAATAACTTTACTATGGATACATTACAACTATGCACTGGTAGATAATAACTTTACTATGGATACATTACAACTATGCACTGGTAGATAATAACTTTACTATGGATACATTACAACTATGCACTGGTAGATAATAACTTTACTATGGATACATTACAACTATGCACTGGTAGATAATAACTTTACTATGGATACATTACAACTATGCACTGGTAGATAATAACTTTACTATGGATACATTACAACTATGCACTGGTAGATAATAACTTTACTATGGGATACAACTATGCACTGGTAGATAATAACTTTACTATGGATATTACAACTATGCACTGGTAGATAATAACTTTACTATGGATACATTACAACTATGCACTGGTAGATAATAACTTTACTATGGATACATTACAACTATGCACTGGTAGATAATAACTTTACTATGGATACATTACAACTATGCACTGGTAGATAATAACTTTACTATGGATACATTACAACTATGCACTGGTAGATAATAACTTTACTATGGATACATTACAACTATGCACTGGTAGATAATAACTTTACTATGGATACATTACAACTATGCACTGGTAGATAATAACTTTACTATGGATACATTACAACTATGCACTGGTAGATAATAACTTTACTATGGATACATTACAACTATGCACTGGTAGATAATAACTTTACTATGGATACATTACAACTATGCACTGGTAGATAATAACTCCACTATGGATACATTACAACTATGCACTGGTAGATAATAACTTTACTATGGATACATTACAACTATGCACTGGTAGATAATAACTCCACTATGGATACATTACAACTATGCACTGGTAGATAATAACTTTACTATGGATACATTACAACTATGCACTGGTAGATAATAACTTTACTATGGATACATTACAACTATGCACTGGTAGATAATAACTCCACTATGGATACATTACAACTATGCACTGGTAGATAATAACTTTACTATGGATACATTACAACTATGCACTGGTAGATAATAACTTTACTATGGATACATTACAACTATGCACTGGTAGATAATAACTTTACTATGGATACATTACAACTATGCACTGGTAGATAATAACTTTACTATGGATACATTACAACTATGCACTGGTAGATAATAACTTTACTATGGATACATTACAACTATGCACTGGTAGATAATAACTTTACTATGGATACATTACAACTATGCACTGGTAGATAATAACTTTACTATGGATACATTACAACTATGCACTGGTAGATAATAACTTTACTATGGATACATTACAACTATGCACTGGTAGATAATAACTTTACTATGGATACATTACAACTATGCACTGGTAGATAATAACTTTACTATGGATACATTACAACTATGCACTGGTAGATAATAACTCCACTATGGATACATTACAACTATGCACTGGTAGATAATAACTCCACTATGGATACATTACAACTATGCACTGGTAGATAATAACTTTACTATGGATACATTACAACTATGCACTGGTAGATAATAACTTTACTATGGATACATTACAACTATGCACTGGTAGATAATAACTTTACTATGGATACATTACAACTATGCACTGGTAGATAATAACTTTACTATGGATACATTACAACTATGCACTGGTAGATAATAACTTTACTATGGATACATTACAACTATGCACTGGTAGATAATAACTTTACTATGGATACATTACAACTATGCACTGGTAGATAATAACTTTACTATGGATACATTACAACTATGCACTGGTAGATAATAACTTTACTATGGATACATTACAACTATGCACTGGTAGATAATAACTATGGATACATTACAACTATGGATACATTACAACTATGCACTGGTAGATAATAACTTTACTATGGATACATTACAACTATGCACTGGTAGATAATAACTTTACTATGGATACATTACAACTATGCACTGGTATGGATAATAACTGGTTACTATGGATACATTACAACTATGCACTGGTAGATAATAACTCCTTTACTATGGATACATTACAACTATGCACTGGTAGATAATAACTTTCCACTATGGATACATTACAACTATGCACTGGTAGATAATAACTTTACTATGGATACATTACAACTATGCACTGGTAGATAATAACTTTACTATGGATACATTACAACTATGCACTGGTAGATAATAACTTTACTATGGATACATTACAACTATGCACTGGTAGATAATAACTTTACTATGGATACATTACAACTATGCACTGGTAGATAATAACTTTACTATGGATACATTACAACTATGCACTGGTAGATAATAACTCCACTATGGATACATTACAACTATGCACTGGTAGATAATAACTCCACTATGGATACATTACAACTATGCACTGGTAGATAATAACTTTACTATGGATACATTACAACTATGCACTGGTAGATAATAACTACTATGGATACATTACAACTATGCACTGGTAGATAATAACTTTACTATGGATACATTACAACTATGCACTGGTAGATAATAACTTTACTATGGATACATTACAACTATGCACTGGTAGATAATAACTTTACTATGGATACATTACAACTATGCACTGGTAGATAATAACTCCACTATGGATACATTACAACTATGCACTGGTAGATAATAACTTTACTATGGACATACATTACAACTATGCACTGGTAGATAATAAACTATGGATACATTACAACTATGCACTGTAGATAATACATGGATACATTAACTATGCACTGGTAGATAATAACTTTACTATGGATACATTACAACTATGCACTGGTAGATAATAACTTTACTATGGATACATTACAACTATGCACTGGTAGATAATAACTTTACTATGGATACATTACAACTATGCACTGGTAGATAATAACTTTACTATGGATACATTACAACTATGCACTGGTAGATAATAACTCCACTATGGATACATTACAACTATGCACTGGTAGATAATAACTTTACTATGGATACATTACAACTATGCACTGGTAGATAATAACTTTACTATGGATACATTACAACTATGCACTGGTAGATAATAACTTTACTATGGATACATTACAACTATGCACTGGTAGATAATAAACTATGGATACATTACTATGCACTGGTAGATAATAATACATGGATACAACTATGCACTGGTAGATAATAACTTTACTATGGATACATTACAACTATGCACTGGTAGATAATAACTTTACTATGGATACATTACAACTATGCACTGGTAGATAATAACTCCACTATGGATACATTACAACTATGCACTGGTAGATAATAACTCCACTATGGATACATTACAACTATGCACTGGTAGATAATAACTTTACTATGGATACATTACAACTATGCACTGGTAGATAATAACTTTACTATGGATACATTACAACTATGCACTGGTAGATAATAACTTTACTATGGATACATTACAACTATGCACTGGTAGATAATAACTCCACTATGGATACATTACAACTATGCACTGGTAGATAATAACTGCACTATGGATACATTACAACTATGCACTGGTAGATTACTTTACTATGGATACATTACAACTATGCACTGGTAGATAATAACTTTACTATGGATACATTACAACTATGCACTGGTAGATAATAACTTTACTATGGATACATTACAACTATGCACTGGTAGATAATAACTTTACTATGGATACATTACAACTATGCACTGGTAGATAATAACTTCCACTATGGATACATTACAACTATGCACTGGTAGATAATAACTTTACTATGGATACATTACAACTATGCACTGGTAGATAATAACTTTACTATGGATACATTACAACTATGCACTGGTAGATAATAACTTTACTATGGATACATTACAACTATGCACTGGTAGATAATAACTTTCCACTATGGATACATTACAACTATGCACTGGTAGATAATAACTTTACTATGGATACATTACAACTATGCACTGGTAGATAATAACTTTACTATGGATACATTACAACTATGCACTGGTAGATAATAACTACTATGGATACATTACAACTATGCACTGGTAGATAATAACTATGAATCCACTATGGATACATTACAACTATGCACTGGTAGATAATAACTTTACTATGGATACATTACAACTATGCACTGGTAGATAATAACTTTACTATGGATACATTACAACTATGCACTGGTAGATAATAACTTTACTATGGATACATTACAACTATGCACTGGTAGATAATAACTCCACTATGGATACATTACAACTATGCACTGGTAGATAATAACTTTACTATGGATACATTACAACTATGCACTGGTAGATAATAATACTATATACATTACAACTATGCACTGGTAGATAATAACTTTACTATGGATACATTACAACTATGCACTGGTAGATAATAACTTTACTATGGATACATTACAACTATGCACTGGTAGATAATAACTTTACTATGGATACATTACAACTATGCACTGGTAGATAATAACTTTACTATGGATACATTACAACTATGCACTGGTAGATAATAACTCCACTATGGATACATTACAACTATGCACTGGTAGATAATAACTTTACTATGGATACATTACAACTATGCACTGGTAGATAATAACTCCACTATGGATACATTACAACCATGCACTGGTAGATAATAACTTTACTATGGATACATTACAACTATGCACTGGTAGATAATAACTTTACTATGGATACATTACAACTATGCACTGGTAGATAATAACTCCACTATGGATACATTACAACTATGCACTGGTAGATAATAACTCCACTATGGATACATTACAACTATGCACTGGTAGATAATAACTCCACTATGGATACATTACAACTATGCACTGGTAGATAATAACTTTACTATGGATACATTACAACTATGCACTGGTAGATAATAACTTTACTATGGATACATTACAACTATGCACTGGTAGATAATAACACTATGGATACATTACAACTATGCACTGGTAGATAATAACTCCACTATGGATACATTACAACTATGCACTGGTAGATAATAACTTTACTATGGATACATTACAACTATGCACTGGTAGATAATAACTTTACTATGGATACATTACTATGCACTGGTAGATAATAACTTACTATGGATACATTACAACTATGCACTGGTAGATAATAACTTTACTATGGATACATTACAACTATGCACTGGTAGATAATAACTCCACTATGGATACATTACATGCACTGGTAGATAATAACTCCACTATGGATACATTACAACTATGCACTGGTAGATAATAACTTTACTATGGATACATTACAACTATGCACTGGTAGATAATAACTTCCACTATGGATACATTACAACTATGCACTGGTAGATAATAACTTTACTATGGATACATTACAACTATGCACTGGTAGATAATAACTGATACATTACAACTATGGATACATTACAACATTACTATGCACTGGTAGATAATAACTTTACTATGGATACATTACAACTATGCACTGGTAGATAATAACTTTACTATGGATACATTACAACTATGCACTGGTAGATAATAACTTTACTATGGATACATTACAACTATGCACTGGTAGATAATAACTTTACTATGGATACATTACAACTATGCACTGGTAAAGATGGATAATAACTTTACTATGGATACATTACAACTATGCACTGGTAGATAATAACTTTACTATGGATACATTACAACTATGCACTGGTAGATAATAACTTTACTATGGATACATTACAACTATGCTGGTAGACTGGTAGATGGAACATTACAACTATGCACTGGTAGATAATAACTACTATGGATACATTACAACTATGCACTGGTAGATAATAACTTTACTATGGATACATTACAACTATGCACTGGTAGATAATAACTCCACTATGGATACATTACAACTATGCACTGGTAGATAATAACTTTACTATGGATACATTACAACTATGCACTGGTAGATAATAACTTTACTATGGATACATTACAACTATGCACTGGTAGATAATAACTTTACATTACAACTATGCACTATGGATACATTACAACTATGCACTGGTAGATAATAACTCCACTATGGATACATTACAACTATGCACTGGTAGATAATAACTTTACTATGGATACATTACAACTATGCACTGGTAGATAATAACTTTACTATGGATACATTACAACTATGCACTGGTAGATAATAACTTTACTATGGATACATTACAACTATGCACTGGTAGATAATAACTTTACTATGGATACATTACAACCTATGCACTGGTAGATAATAACTTTACTATGGATACATTACAACTATGCACTGGTAGATAATAACTCCACTATGGATACATTACAACTATGCACTGGTAGATAATAACTCCACTATGGATACAACTATGCACTGGTAGATAATAACTTTCACTATGGATACATTACAACTATGCACTGGTAGATAATAACTTTACTATGAATACATTACAACTATGCACTGGTAGATAATAACTTTACTATGGATACATTACAACTATGCACTGGTAGATAATAACTTTACTATGGATACATTACAACTATGCACTGGTAGATAATAACTTTACTATGGATACATTACAACTATGCACTGGTAGATAATAACTTTACTATGAATACATTACAATTATGCACTGGTAGATAATAACCCACCTATGGATACATAGATAATACATGGATACATTACCATGCACTGGTAGATAATAACTTTACTATGGATACATTACAACTATGCACTGGTAGATAATAACTTTACTATGGATACATTACAACTATGCACTGGTAGATAATAACTTTACTATGGATACATTACAACTATGCACTGGTAGATAATAACTAATGGATACATTACAACTATGCACTGGTAGATAATAATACATTACAACTATGCACTGGTAGATAATAACTTTACTATGGATACATTACAACTATGCACTGGTAGATAATAACTTTACTATGGATTCATTACAACTATGCACTGGTAGATAATAACTCCACTATGGATACATTACAACTATGCACTGGTAGATAATAACTTTACTATGGATACATTACAACTATGCACTGGTAGATAATAACTTTACTATGGATACATTACAACTATGCACTGGTAGATAATAACTTTACTATGGATACATTACAACTATGCACTGGTAGATAATAACTCCACTATGGATACATTACAACTATGCACTGGTAGATAATAACTTTACTATGGATACATTACAACTATGCACTGGTAGATAATAACTCCACTATGGATACATTACAACTATGCACTGGTAGATAATAACTCCACTATGGATACATTACAACTATGCACTGGTAGATAATAACTCTTACTATGGATACATTACAACTATGCACTGGTAGATAATAACTTTACTATGGATACATTACAACTATGCACTGGTAGATAATAACTCCACTATGGATACATTACAACTATGCACTGGTAGATAATAACTTTACTATGGATACATTACAACTATGCACTGGTAGATAATAACTTTACTATGGATACATTACAACTATGCACTGGTAGATAATAACTTTACTATGGATACATTACAACTATGCACTGGTAGATAATAACTCCACTATGGATACATTACAACTATGCACTGGTAGATAATAACTTTACTATGGATACATTACAACTATGCACTGGTAGATAATAACTCCACTATGGATACATTACAACTATGCACTGGTAGATAATAACTTTACTATGGATACATTACAACTATGCACTGGTAGATAATAACTTTACTATGGATACATTACAACTATGCACTGGTAGATAATAACTGGTAGATTTTACTATGGATACATTACAACTATGCACTGGTAGATAATAACTCTTACTATGGATACATTACAACCATGCACTGGTAGATAATAACCTTTACTATGGATACATTACAACTATGCACTGGTAGATAATAACTTTACTATGGATACATTACAACTATGCACTGGTAGATAATAACCCACTATGGATACATTACAACTATGCACTGGTAGATAATAACTGGTAGATTACTATGGATACATTACAACTATGCACTGGTAGATAATAACTTTACTATGGATACATTACAACTATGCACTGGTAGATAATAACTTTACTATGGATACATTACAACTATGCACTGGTAGATAATAACTTTACTATGGATACATTACAACTATGCACTGGTAGATAATAACTTTACTATGGATACATTACAACTATGCACTGGTAGATAATAACTTTACTATGGATACATTACAACTATGCACTGGTAGATAATAACTTTACTATGGATACATTACAACTATGCACTGGTAGATAATAACTCCACTATGGATACATTACAACTATGCACTGGTAGATAATAACTTTACTATGGATACATTACAACTATGCACTGGTAGATAATAACTTTACTATGGATACATTACAACTATGCACTGGTAGATAATAACTCCACTATGGATACATTACAACTATGCACTGGTAGATAATAACTTTACTATGGATACATTACAACTATGCACTGGTAGATAATAACTTTACTATGGATACATTACAACTATGCACTGGTAGATAATAACTCCACCATGGATACATTACAACTATGCACTGGTAGATAATAACTCTTTACTATGGATACATTACAACTATGCACTGGTAGATAATAACTTTACTATGGATACATTACAACTATGCACTGGTAGATAATAACTTTACTATGGATACATTACAACTATGCACTGGTAGATAATAACTTTACTATGGATACATTACAACTATGCACTGGTAGATAATAATACTATAACATTACAACTACTGGTAGATAATAATGGATACATTACAACTATGCACTGGTAGATAATAACTTTACTATGGATACATTACAACTATGCACTGGTAGATAATAACTCCACTATGGATACATTACAACTATGCACTGGTAGATAATAACTTTACTATGGATACATTACAACTATGCACTGGTAGATAATAACTCCACTATGGATACATTACAACTATGCACTGGTAGATAATAACTTTACTATGGATACATTACAACTATGCACTGGTAGATAATAACTTTACTATGGATACATTACAACTATGCACTGGTAGATAATAACTCCACTATGGATACATTACAACTATGCACTGGTAGATAATAACTTTACTATGGATACATTACAACTATGCACTGGTAGATAATAACTTTACTATGGATACATTACAACTATGCACTGGTAGATAATAACTTTACTATGGATACATTACAACTATGCACTGGTAGATAATAACTTTACTATGGATACATTACAACTATGCACTGGTAGATAATAACTCCACTATGGATACATTACAACCATGCACTGGTAGATAATAACTTTACTATGGATACATTACAACTATGCACTGGTAGATAATAACTTTACTATGGATACATTACAACTATGCACTGGTAGATAATAACTTTACTATGGATACATTACAACTATGCACTGGTAGATAATAACTTTACTATGGATACATTACAACTATGCACTGGTAGATAATAACTTTACTATGGATACATTACAACTATGCACTGGTAGATAATAACTCCACTATGGATACATTACAACTATGCACTGGTAGATAATAACTTTACTATGGATACATTACAACTATGCACTGGTAGATAATAACTTTACTATGGATACATTACAACTATGCACTGGTAGATAATAACTTTACTATGGATACATTACAACTATGCACTGGTAGATAATAACTTTACTATGGATACATTACAACTATGCACTGGTAGATAATAACTTTACTATGGATACATTACAACTATGCACTGGTAGATAATAACTTTACTATGGATACATTACAACTATGGATACATTACAACTATGCACTGGTAGATAATAACTTTACTATGGATACATTACAACTATGCACTGGTAGATAATAACTTTACTATGGATACATTACAACTATGCACTGGTAGATAATAACTTCTACTATGGATACATTACAACTATGCACTGGTAGATAATAACTTTACTATGGATACATTACAACTATGCACTGGTAGATAATAACTTTACTATGGATACATTACAACTATGCACTGGTAGATAATAACTTTACTATGGATACATTACAACTATGCACTGGTAGATAATAACTTTACTATGGATACATTACAACTATGCACTGGTAGATAATAACTTTACTATGGATACATTACAACTATGCACTGGTAGATAATAACTTTACTATGGATACATTACAACTATGCACTGGTAGATAATAACTCTACTATGGATACATTACAACTATGCACTGGTAGATAATAACTTACTATGGATACATTACAACTATGCACTGGTAGATAATAACTTTACTATGGATACATTACAACTATGCACTGGTAGATAATAACTTTACTATGGATACATTACAACTAACTGGTAGATAATAACTCCACTATGGATACATTACAACTATGCACTGGTAGATAATAACTTTACTATGGATACATTACAACTATGCACTGGTAGATAATAACTTTACTATGGATACATTACAACTATGCACTGGTAGATAATAACTTTACTATGGATACATTACAACTATGCACTGGTAGATAATAACTTTACTATGGATACATTACAACTATGCACTGGTAGATAATAACTTTACTATGGATACATTACAACTATGCACTGGTAGATAATAACTCCACTATGGATACATTACAACTATGCACTGGTAGATAATAACTACCACCTATACTGGATACATTACAACTATGCACTGGTAGATAATAACTTTACTATGGATACATTACAACTATGCACTGGTAGATAATAACTTTACTATGGATACATTACAACTATGCACTGGTAGATAATAACTCCACTATGGATACATTACAACTATGCACTGGTAGATAATAACTTTACTATAGATACATTACAACTATGCACTGGTAGATAATAACCCAATTACTATGGATACATTACAACTATGCACTGGTAGATAATAACTTTACTATGGATACATTACAACTATGCACTGGTAGATAATAACCTTACTATAGATACATTACAACTATGCACTGGTAGATAATAACTCCACTATGGATACATTACAACTATGCACTGGTAGATAATAACTTTACTATGGATACATTACAACTATGCACTGGTAGATAATAACTTTACTATGGATACATTACAACTATGCACTGGTAGATAATAACTTTACTATGGATACATTACAACTATGCACTGGTAGATAATAACTAACTTTACTATGGATACATTACAACTATGCACTGGTAGATAATAACTTTACTATGGATACATTACAACTATGCAACTGGTAGATAATGCTTTACTATGGATACATTACAATATGCACTGGTAGATAATAACTTTACTATGGATACATTACAACTATGCACTGGTAGATAATAACTCCACTATGGATACATTACAACTATGCACTGGTAGATAATAACCTTACTATGGGATACATTACAAACCATGCACTGGTAGATAATAACTTTACTATGGATACATTACAACTATGCACTGGTAGATAATAACTTTACTATGGATACATTACAACTATGCACTGGTAGATAATAACTTCACTATGGATACATTGGCAACTATGCACTGGTAGATAATAACTACTATGGATACATTACAACTATGCACTGGTAGATAATAACTTTACTATGGATACATTACAACTATGCACTGGTAGATAATAACTTTTACTTTATGGATACATTACAACTATGCACTGGTAGATAATAAATTCCACTATGGATACATTACAACTATGCACTGGTAGATAATAACTTTACTATGGATACATTACAACTATGCACTGGTAGATAATAACTTTACTATGAATACATTACAACTATGCACTGGTAGATAATAACTCCACTATAGATACATTACAACTATGCACTGGTGAATAATAACTTTACTATGAATACATTACAACCATGCTGCTGGTGAGATAACTAGCTTTACTGAATACATTACAACTATGCACTGGTAGATAATAACTTTACTATGGATACATTACAAGCTATGCACTGGTAGATAATAACTTTCACTATGGATACATTACAACTATGCTTTGGTAGATAATAACTTTTACTATGGATACATTACAATTATGCACTGGTGGATAATAACTCCACACTGGATACATTACAACTATGCACTGGTAGATAATAACTCCACTATAGATACATTACAACTATGCACTGGTAGATAATAACTTTACTATGAATACATTACAACTATGCACTGGTAGATAATAACTTTACTATGGATACATTACAACTATGCACTGGTGGATAATAACTTTACCATGGATTCATTACAACTATGCACTGGTAGATAGTAACTTTACCATGGATACATTACAACCATGCACTGGTAGATAATAACTTCACTAAGGATACATTACAACTATGCACTGGTAGATGTAACACCCACTATAGATACATTACAACTATGCACTGGTAGATAATAACTTTACTATGGATACATTACAACTATGCACTGGTGAGATAATAACTTTACTATGGATGCATTACAACTATGCACTGGTAGATAATAACTCCATTACTATGGATACATTACAAACTATGCACGGTAGATAATAACTTTACTAAGTGGATACATTACAACTATGCACTGGTGAATAGTAACTCCACTATGGATTACATTGGCAACTATGCACTGGTAGATAATAACTTTACTATGGATACATTACAACCATGCACTGGTAGATAATAACCCACTATGAATACATTACAACCATGCACCGGTAGATAATAACCCACTATAGATACATTACAAATGCACCGTAGATAATAACTTTACTATGGATACATTACAACTATGCGCTGGTAGATAATAGCTTTACTATGGATACATTACAACTATGCACTGGTAGATAATAACTTTACTATGGATACATTACAACTATGCATGGTGAGCTTTACTAGATACATTACAACTATGCACTGGTAGATAATAACTTTACTATGGATACATTACAACTATGCACTGGTAGATAATAACTCCATTGCGGGATGCATTACAACCATGCTGTGGTAGATAATAACTTTACTATGAATACATTACAACCATGCACTGGTAGATAATTACTTTACTATGGATACATTACAATATACACTTTACAGGGCAGATAATAGCTCCACTATGGATTACATTACGCTATGCACTGGTAGATAATAACTTTACTATGGATACATTACAACTATGCACTGGTAGATAATAACTTACTATGGATACATTACAACTATGCACTGGTAGATAATAAATTTACTATGGATACATTACAACTATGCACTGGTAGATAATAACTCCACTATGGATACATTACAACTATGCACTGGTAGATAATAACTTTACTATGGATACACATTACCATGCACTGGATAATAACCCACTATGGATACATTACAACCATGCACTGGTAGATAATAACTTTACTATGGATACATTACAACTATGCACTGGTAGATAATAACTTTACTCATGGATACATTACAACTATGCACTGGTAGATAATAACTTTACTATGGATACATTACAACTATGCACTGGTAGATAATAACTCCACTATGGATACATTACAACTATGCACTGGTAGATGAATAACTCCACTATGGATACATTACAACTATGCACTGGTAGATAATAACTTTACTATGGATACATTACAACTATGCACTGGTAGATAATAACTCAACTATGGATACATTACAACTATGCACTGGTAGATGGATGCATAACTTTACTATGGATACATTACAATACATTACAACTATGCACTGGTAGATAATAACTTTACTATGGATACATTACAACTATGCACTGGTAGATAATAACTTTACTATGGATACATTACAACTATGCACTGGTAGATAATAACTTTACTATGGATACATTACAACCATGCACTGGTAGATAATAACTTTACTATGAATACATTACAATTATGCACTGGTAGATAATAACTTTACTATGGATACATTACAACTATGCAACTGGTAGATAATAACTGTAGATATAACTATGGATACATTACAACTATGCACTGGTAGATAATAACTCCACTATGGATACATTACAACTATGCACTGGTAGATAATAACTTTACTATGGATACATTACAACTATGCACTGGTAGATAATAACTTTACTATGGATACATTACAACTATGCACTGGTAGATAATAACTTTACTATGGATACATTACAACTATGCACTGGTAGATAATAACTCACTATGGATACATTACAACTATGCACTGGTAGATAATAACTTTACTATGGATACATTACAACTATGCACTGGTAGATAATAACTCCACTATGGATACATTACAACTATGCACTGGTAGATAATAACTTTACTATGGATGCATTACAACTATGCACTGGTAGATAATAACTTTACTATGGACACAACAACCATACATTACAATGGATACATTACAACTATGCACTGGTAGATAATAACTTTACTATGGATACATTACAACTATGCACTGGTACATAATAACTGGTAGATAATAACTACTATGGATACATACATTACAACTATGCTATGCACTGGTGATAATAACTCCACCACGGATACAGCAACAACTATGCACTGGTAGATAATAACTTTACTATGGGATACATTACAACTATGCACTGGTAGATAATAACTTTACTATGGATACATTACAACTATGCACTGGTAGATAATAACTTTACTATGGATACATTACAACTATGCACTGGTAGATAATAACTTTACTATGGATAAGATTACAACTATGCACTGGTAGATAATAACCTTTACTATGGATACATTACAACTATGCACTGGTAGATAATAACTCCACTATGGATACATTACAACTATGCACTGGTAGATAATAACTCCACTATGGATACATACATTACAACTATGAATACATTACAATACTGGTAGATAATAACTTTACTATGGATACATTACAACTATGCACTGGTAGATAATAACTTCACCATGGATACATTACAACCATGCACTGGTAGATAATAACTTTACTATGAATACATTACAACTATGCACTGGTAGATAATAACTTTACTATGAATACATTACAACTATGCACTGGTAGATAATAACTTTACTATGGATACATTACAACCATGCACTGGTAGATAATAACTTTACTATGGATACATTACAACTATGCACTGGTAGATAATAACTTTACTATGAATACATTACAACTATGCACTGGTAGATAATAACTCCACTATGGATATTACATAACTATGCACTGGTAGATAATACTTCCACTATGGATACATTACAACTATGCAGATAATAACTTTACTATGGATAGATTACAACTATGCACTGGTAGATAATAACTTTACTGGATACATTACAACTATGCACTGGTAGAATAATAACTTTACTATGGATACATTACAACTATGCACTGGTAGATAATAACTACACTATGGATTCATTACAACTATGCACTGGTGGATAATAACCCACTTTACTATGGATACATTACAACTATGCACTGGTGGATAATAACTTTACTATGGATACATTACAACATGCTGGTGGATAATAACTTTACTATGGATACATTACAATATGCACTGGTGAATAACTAACCTACTCATGGATACATTACAAACTATGCACTGGTAGATAATAACTTTACTATAGATACATTACAACTATGCACTGGTAGATAATAACTTTACTATGGATACATTACAACTATGCACTGGTAGATAATAACTTTACCATGGATACATTACAACTATGCACTGGTAGATAATAACTTTACTATGGATACATTACAAACCATCCACTGGTAGATAATACTCCACTATGGATGCATTACAACTATGCTGGTAGATAATAACTTTACATGGATGCATTATAACTATGCACTGGTGGATAATAACTTTACTATGGATACATTACAATATGCACTGGTGGATAATAACTTTACTATGGATACATTACAACTATGCACTGGTAGATAATAACTTTACTATGGATGCATTACAACTATGCACTGGTAGATAACGCTTTACTATGGATACATTACAACTATGCACTGGTAATTAATAACTTTACTATGGATACATTACAACTATGCACTGGTAGATAATAACTTTACTATGGATGCATTACAACTATGCTGGTGAATAATAACTCCACTATGGATACGGTACAGCTATGCACTGGTAGATAATAACTTTACTATGGATACATTACAACCATGCACTGGTAGATAATAACTTTACTATGGATACATTACAACTATGCACTGGTAGATAATAACTTTAACTATGTGATGGATACATTACAACTATGCACTGGTAGATAATAACTCCACTATAGATACATTACAACTATGCACTGGTAGATTAATAACTTTACTATGGATTACATTACAACTATGCACTGGTAGATAATAACTTTACTATGGATACATTACAACTATGCACTGGTAGATAATAACTCCACTCATGGATACATTACAACTATGCACTGGGTAGATAGTAACTTTACTATGGATACATTACAACTATGCACTGGTAGATAATAACTCCACTATGGATACATTACAACTATGCACTGGTAGATAATAACTCCACTATAGATACATTACAACCATGCACTGGTAGATAATAACTTTACTATGGATGCATTACAACTATGCACTGGTGGTGTAACTCCACTATAGATACATTACAACTATGCACTGGTGAGATAATAACTCCACTATGGATACATTACAACCATGCACTGGTAGATAATAACCCCACTATAGATGCATTACAAGCTATGCACTGGTAGATAATAACTTTACTATGGATACATTACAAATGCATGCACTGGTAAGATAAGTAGCTCTTACTATGGATACATTACAACTATGCACTGGTGGATAATAACTTTACTATGGATACATTACAACTATGCACTGGTGGATAATAACTTTACTATGGATTACATTACAACTATGCACTGGTGGATAATAACTTTACTATAGATACATTACAACTATGCACTGGTGGATAATAACTTTACTATGGATACATTACAACTATGCACTGGTAGATAATGGCTTTACTATGGATACATTACAATTATGCACTGGTGGATAATAACTTTACTATAGATACATTACAACCATGCACTGGTGGATAATAACTTCACTATGGATACATTACAACTATGCACTGGTGAATAATAACTCCACTATGGATACATTACAACTATGCACTGGTAGATAATAACTTTACTATGGATTACATTACAACTATGCTGGTGATAATAACTTTACTATGATGCATTACAACTATGCACTGGTAGATAATAACTCCACTATGGATACATTACAACTATGCACTGGTGAATAACTTTACTATAGATGCATTACAACTATGCACTGGTGAGATAATAACTTTACTATAGATACATTACAATATGCACTGGTGAGATAATGGCACTATGGATACATTACAACTATGCACTGGTGAATAATAACTTTACTATAGATACATTACAACTATGCACTGGTGAGATAATAACTTTACTATGGATGCATTACAACTATGCACTGGTGAATGTAACTACTATGGATGCATTACAACTATATGCTGGTGAATAATAACTTTACTATGGATACATTACAACTATGCACTGGTGAATAATAACTTTACTATGGATACATTACAACTATGCACTGGTAGATAATAACTTTACTATGGATTACATTACAACTATGCACTGGTGAATAACTTTACTATGGATACATTACAACTATACTTTGGTAGATAATAACTTTACTATGGATACATTACAACTATGCACTGGTGAGATAATAACTTTACTATGGATACATTACAACTATGCACTGGTGAGATAATAACTCCACTATGGATACATTACAACTATGCACTGGTAGATAATAACTTTACTATGGATACATTACAACTATGCACTGGTAGATAATAATTCCACTATGGATACATTACAACTATGCACTGGTAGATAATAACTTTACTATGGATACATTACAACTATGCACTGGTAGATAATAACTCCACTATGGATACATTACAACTATGCACTGGTGAATAATAACTTTACTATGGATACATTACAACTATGCACTGGTGAATGTGCTTTACTATGGATACATTACAACTATGCACTGGTGAATAATAACTCACTATGGATACATTACAACTATGCACTGGTAGATGATAACTTTACTATGGATACATTACAACTATGCACTGGTAGATAATAACTCCACTATGGATACATTACAACTATGCACTGGTGAATAATAACTCCACTATGGATACATTACGAAATACTATGCACTGGTGGTTATCATGGGATAATAACGCCATGGATACATTACAACGCTATGCACTGGTAGATAACTCCACTATGGATGCATTGTACTGCACTGGTAGATAATAACTCCACTATGGATACATTACACTGCGCTGATGAATGGTAACTTTACCATGGATTACATTACAACTATGCACTGGTAGATAATAACTTTACTATGGATACATTACAACTATGCGCTGGTGGATAATAACTCCACTATGGATACATTACAACTATGCACTGGTAGATAATAACCCACTATGGATACATTACAACTATGCACTGGTAGATAATAACTTAACCATGGATACATTACAACTATGCACTGGTAGATAATAACTTTACTATGGATGCATTACAACTATGCACTGGTGAATAATAACTTTACTATGGATACATTACAACTATGCACTGGTAGATAATAACTTTACCTATGGATGCATTACAGCTATGCACTGGTAGATAATAACTTTACTATGGATATTACAAACTATGCCACTGGATAATGAATAATAACTTTACTATGGATACATTACAACTATGCGCTGGTAGATAATAAGATTTACTATGGATGCATTACAACTATGCACTGGTAGATAATAACTCCAATTATGGATACATTACAACTGGGTGATAATCCACTATGGATTACATTACAACTGGCTGGTGGATAATGGCTTTACTATGGATACATTACAACTATGCGCTGGTAGATATGCTCCACTATGGATGCATTACAGCTATGCACTGGTGGATGTCTGGATACTATGGATGCATTACAACTATGCGCTGGTAGATAATGGCTTTACTATGGATGCATTACACAGCCTTTAATACTTCTGGTGGATAATAACCCACTATGGATGCATTACAACTATTGCACTGGTGGATAATAACTTTACTATGGATACATTACAACTATGCACTGGTGAATAATAACTTTACTATGGATACATTACAACAATATGCACTGGTAGATAATAACTTTACTATGGATACATTACAACTATGCGCTGGTGAATGATAATAACTCCACTATGGATACATTACAACTATGCGCTGGTAGATAATAACTTTACTATGGATACATTACAACTATGCACTGGTGAGATAATAACTTGCTATGGATACATTACTTACAACTATGCACTGTGGTAGATAATAACCACTATGGATACATTACAACTATGGCACTGGTGAATGTAAAAAAAACTTTACACTATGGATGCATTACAACTATGCACCTGGTGGATAATAACACTGCTATGGATTCATTACAACTATGCGCTGGTGGATAATAGCTCACTATGGATGCATTACCACAACTATGCGCTGGTAGGTAATAACTCCACTATGGATTACATTACAGCCTATGCACTGGTAGATAATAGCTTTACTATGGATACATTACAACTATGCACTGGTAGATAATAACTTTACTATGGATGCATTACAACTACTGGTGGATAATAACTTTACTATGGATACATTACAACTATGCACTGGTGAATAATAACTCCACTATGGATACATTACAGATAACTATACATTACAACTGCACTGAATAATAACTTTACTATGGACTATGCACTGGTGAATAATAACTTTACTATGGATGCATTACAACTATGCACTGGTAGATAATAACTCCACTATGGATACATTACAACTATGCACTGGTAGATAATAGCTTTACTATGGATACATTACAACTATGCACTGGTAGATAATAACTTTACTATGGATACATTACTATGCTGGTAGATAATAACTCCACTATGGATACATTACAACTATGCACTGGTAGATAATAACTCCACTATGGATTACATTACAACTATGCACTGGTGAATAATAACAACTATGCACTATGGATACATTACAACTATGCACTGGTAGATAATAACT
The DNA here is from genome assembly GCF_004210375.1 of Tachypleus tridentatus. Classification (NCBI taxonomy): domain Eukaryota; kingdom Metazoa; phylum Arthropoda; class Merostomata; order Xiphosura; family Limulidae; genus Tachypleus; species Tachypleus tridentatus. The sequence continues at coordinate 111,697,723 of NC_134828.1, forward strand.
CAATTATACTATGACTGGTAGATAATAACTCCACTATGGATACATTACAACTATGCACTGGTAGATAATAACTCCACTATGGATACATTGCAACTATGCACTGGTGGATATTAACTCACTATGGATGCACATTACAACTATGCGCTGGTGGATAATGGCACTATATGGATACATTACAACTATGCACTGGTAGATAATAACTTTACTATGGATACATTACAACTATGCACTGGTAGATAATAACTTTCCACTATGGATACATTACAACTATGCACTTTACTATAGATCACACATTACAATGCTGGTGGATACTAACTCCACTATGGATCACATTACAACTATGCACTGGTGAATAATAACTTTACTATGGATACATTACAACTATGCACTGGTGATAATAACTACTATGGATGCATTACAGCTATGCACTGGTGAATCTTTATATGATTACATTACAACTATGCGCTGGTGGATAGCTAACCTTACTATGGATGCATTACAACTATGCACTGGTGGATAATAACTCACTATGAATTGCGATTTACAACTATGCACTGGGGTAGATAATAACTTCACTATGGATACATTACAACTATGCACTGGTAGATAATAACTTTACTAGCTGGATACATTACAACTATGCACTGGTAGATAATAACTTTACTATGGATACATTACAACTATGCACTGGTAGATAATAACTTTACTATGGATACATTACAACTATGCACTGGTAGATAATAACTCCACTATGGATACATTACAACTATGCACTGGTAGATAATAACTCCACTATGGATACATTACAACTATGCACTGGTAGATAATAACTTTACTATGAATACATTACAACTATGCACTGGTAGATAATAACTTTACTATGGATACATTACAACTATGCACTGGTGAATGTAACTTTACTATGGATACATTACAACTATGCACTGGTTTGAATGGTGCTTTACTATGGATTACATTACACTAACTATGCACTTTCAGGTAGATGTCGAGATTTACTATGGATACATTACAACTATGCACTGGTGAATAATAACTTTACTATGGATACATTACAACTATGCACTGGTAGATAATAACTTTACTATGGATACATTACAACTATGCACTGGTAGATAATAACTTTACTATGGATGCATTACAACTATGCACTGGTGAATAATAACTTTACTATGGATACATTACAACTATGCACTGGTGAATAATAACTTTACTATGGATACATTACAACTATGCACTGGTGGATAATAACTTTACTATGGATACATTACAACTATGCACTGGTAGATAATAACTTTACTATGGATACATTACAACTATGCACTGGTGAATAATAACTCCACTATGGATACATTACAACTATGCTGGTGAATAATGTCTTTGCTATGGGAGTATTACAACTATGCACTGGTGAATGGTAACTTTACTATGGATACATTACAACTATGCACTGGTAGATAATGCTTTACTATGGATACATTACAACTATGCACTGGTGAATGTATGGCCCACTGGATACATTACAACTATGCACTGGTAGATAATAACTTTACTATGGATACATTACAGCTATGCACTGGTAGATAATAACCTACTATGGATACATTACAACCATGCACTAGATAACAACTTTACTATTACATTACAACTATGCACTGGTAGATAATAACTTTACTATGGATGCATTACAACTATGCACTGGTGGATAATAACTTTACTATGGATACATTACAACTATGCACTGGTAGGATAATAACTCCACTATGGATGCATTACAACTATGCACTGGTGAGATAATAACTCCACTATGGATACATTACAACTATGCACTGGTAGATAATAACTTTACTATGGATACATTACAACTATGCACTGGTAGATAATAACTTTACTATGGATACATTACAACTATGCACTGGTGGATAATAACTTTACTATGGATACATTACAACTATGCACTGGTAGATAATAACTTTACTATGGATACATTACAACTATGCACTGGTAGATAATAACTCCACTATGGATACATTACAACTATGCACTGGTAGATAATACTATGGATACATTACAACCATGCACTGGTAGATAATAACTTTACTATGGATACATTACAACTATGCACTGGTGAGATAATAACTTTACTATGGATACATTACAACTATGCACTGGTAGATAATAACTTTACTATGGATTCATTACAACTATGCACTGGTAGATAATAATTACTGGCGGATACTTACAACTATGCACTGGTGAGATAATAACTTTACTATGGATACATTACAACTATGCACTGGTAGATAATAACTTTACTATGGATGCATTACTACAAATGCACTGCACCAGATAATACTTTACTATGGATACATTACAACTATGCACTGGTAGATAATACTCACTACTATGCATTTACCACATGCACTGGTAGATAATAACTCCACTATGGATACATTACAACTATGCACTGGTATGGATAATAACTTTACTATGGATACATTACAACTATGCACTGGTAGATAATAACTTTACTATGGATACATTACAACTATGCACTGGTAGATAATAACTCCACTATGGATGCATTACAACTATGCACTGGTAGATAATAACTTTACTATATGGATACATTACAACTATGCACTGGTAGATAATAACTTTACTATGGATACATTACAACTATGCACTGGTAGATAATAACTCCACTATGGATACATTACAACTATGCACTGGTAGATAATAACTCTTTACTATGGATACACATTACAACTATGCACTGGTAGATAATAACTTTACTATGGATACATTACAACTATGCACTGGTAGATAATAACTCCACTATGGATACATTACAACTATGCACTGGTAGATAATAACTCCACTATGGATACATTACAACTATGCACTGGTAGATACAAACTTTACTATAGATACATTACAACTATGCACTGGTAGATAATAACTTTACTATGGATACATTACAACTATGCACTGGTGAATAATAACTTTACTATGGATACATTACAACTATGCACTGGTAGATAATAACTTTACTATGGATACATTACAACTATGCACTGGATAATAACTATACTGGATACATTACAAATAACTTTGGTAGATAATAACTCCACTATGGATACATTACAATTATGCACTGGTAGATAATAACTTCCACTATGGATACATTACAACTATATGCTGGTAGATAATAACTTTACTATGGATACATTACAACTATGCACTGGTAGATAATAACTTTACTATGGATACATTACAACTATGCACTGGTAGATAATAACTCCACTATGGATACATTACAACTATGCACTGGTATGATAATAACTTTACTATGGATACATTACAACTATGCACTGGTGAATAATAACTCCACTATGGATACATTACAACTATGCACTGGTAGATAATAACTTTACTATGGATACATTACAACTATGCACTGGTAGATAATAACTTTACTATGGATACATTACAACTATGCACTGGTAGATAATAACTTTACTATGGATACATTACAACTATGCACTGGTGAGATAATAACTCCACTATGGATACATTACAACTATGCACTGGTAGATAATAACTCCACTATGGATACATTACAACTATGCACTGGTAGATAATAACTTTACTATGGATACATTACAACTATGCACTGGTAGATAATAACTTTACTATGGATACATTACAACTATGCACTGGTGAATAATTTACTATGGATACATTACAACTATGCACTGGTGGATACATTACAACTAGATAATAACTCCACTATGGATACATTACAACTATGCACTGGTAGATAATAACTCCACTATGGATACATTACAACTATGCACTGGTAGATAATAACTTTACTATGGATACATTACAACTATGCACTGGTAGATAATAACTTTACTATGGATACATTACAACTATGCACTGGTAGATAATAACTCCACTATGGATACATTACAACTATGCACTGGTAGATAATAACTCCACTATGGATACATTACAACTATGCACTGGTAGATAATAACTTTACTATGGATACATTACAACTATGCACTGGTAGATAATAACTCCACTATGGATACATTACAACTATGCACTGGTAGATAATAACTTTACTATGGATACATTACAACTATGCACTGGTAGATAATAACTCCACTATGGATACATTACAACTATACTGGTGATAATAACACTGGATACATTACAACTATGCACTGGTAATAATAACTTTACTATGGATACATTACAACTATGCACTGGTATGGATAATAACTAATTACTATGGATACATTACAACTATGCACTGGTAGATAATAACTTTACTATGGATACATTACAACTATGCACTGGTAGATAATAACTTTACTATGGATACATTACAACTATGCACTGGTGAATAATAACTTTACTATGGATACATTACAACTATGCACTGGTAGATAATAACTTTACTATGGATACATTACAACTATGAATAATATACATTACATTACAACTATGCACTGGTAGATAATAACTCCACTATGGATACATTACAATATGCACTGGTAGATCCACTATGGATACATTACAACTATGCACTGGTAGATAATAACTTTACTATGGATACATTACAACTATGCACTGGTAGATAATAACTTTACTATGGATACATTACAACTATGCACTGGTAGATAATAACTTTACTATGGATACATTACAACTATGCACTGGTAGATAATAACTTTACTATGGATACATTACAACTATGCACTGGTAGATAATAACTTTACTATGGATAATACAACTATGCACTGAATAATACTATGGATACATTACAACTATGCACTGGTAGATAATAACTCAACTATGGATACATTACAACTATGCACTGGTAGATAATAACTTTACTATGGATACATTACAACTATGCACTGGTAGATAATAACTTTACTATGGATACATTACAACTATGCACTGGTAGATAATAACTTTACTATGGATACATTACAACTATGCACTGGTAGATAATAACTTTACTATGGATACATTACAACTATGCACTGGTAGATAATAACTTTACTATGGATACATTACAACTATGCACTGGTAGATAATAACTTTACTATGGATACATTACAACTATGCACTGGTAGATAATAACTACTATGGATACATTACAACTATGCACTGGTAGATAATAACTTTACTATGGATACATTACAACTATGCACTGGTAGATAATAACTTTACTATGGATACATTACAACTATGCACTGGTAGATAATAACTTTACTATGGATACATTACAACTATGCACTGGTGATAATAACTCCACTATGGATACATTACAACTATGCACTGGTAGATAATAACTTACTATGGATACATTACAACTATGCACTGGTAGATAATAACTTTACTATGGATACATTACAACTATGCACTGGTAGATAATAACTTTACTATGGATACATTACAACTATGCACTGGTGGATAATAACTTTACTATGGATACATTACTATGCACTGGTATGCATAATAACTTTACTATGGATACATTACAACTATGCACTGGTAGATAATAACTTTACTATGGATACATTACAACTATGCACTGGTAGATAATAACTTTACTATGGATACATTACAACTATGCACTGGTAGATAATAACTTTACTATGGATACATTACAACTATGCACTGGTAGATAATAACTTTACTATGGATACATTACAACTATGCACTGGTAGATAATAACTTTACTATGGATACATTACAACTATGCACTGGTAGATAATAACTTTACTATGGATACATTACAACTATGCACTGGTAGATAATAACTCCACTATGGATACATTACAACTATGCACTGGTAGATAATAACTCCACTATGGATACATTACAACTATGCACTGGTAGATAATAACTTTACTATGGATACATTACAACTATGCACTGGTAGATAATAACTTTACTATGGATACATTACAACTACTGGTAGATAATAACTTTACTATGGATACATTATGCACTGGTAGATAATAACTTTACTATGGATACATTACAACTATGCACTGGTAGATAATAACTTTACTATGGATACATTACAACTATGCACTGGTAGATAATAACTTTACTATGGATACATTACAACTATGCACTGGTAGATAATAACTCCACTATGGATACATTACAACTATGCACTGGTAGATAATAACTTGCACTATGGATACATTACAACTATGCACTGGTAGATAATAACTTTACTATGGATACATTACAACTATGCACTGGTAGATAATAACTTTACTATGGATACATTACAACTATGCACTGGTAGATAATAACTTTACTATGGATACATTACAACTATGCACTGGTAGATAATAACTTTACTATGGATACATTACAACTATGCACTGGTAGATAATAACTTTACTATGGATACATTACAACTATGCACTGGTAGATAATAACTTTACTATGGATACATTACAACTATGCACTGGTGATAATAATACTATGGAACATTACAACTATGCACTGGTAGATAATAACTTTACTATGGATACATTACAACTATGCACTGGTAGATAATAACTTTACTATGGATACATTACAACTATGCACTGGTAGATAATAACTTTACTATGGATACATTACAAATATGCACTGGTAGATAATAACTACTATGGATACATTACAACTATGCACTGGTAGATAATAACTTTACTATGGATACATTACAACTATGCACTGGTAGATAATAACTTTACTATGGATACATTACAACTATGCACTGGTAGATAATAACTTTACTATGGATACATTACAACTATGCACTGGTAGATAATAACTCCACTATGGATACATTACAACTATGCACTGGTAGATAATAACTTTACTATGGATACATTACAACTATACTGGTAGCACTGGATACATTACAACTATGCACTGGTAGATAATAACTTTACTATGGATACATTACAACTATGCACTGGTAGATAATAACTTTACTATGGATACATTACAACTATGCACTGGTAGATAATAACTTTACTATGGATACATTACAACTATGCACTGGTAGATAATAACTTTACTATGGATACATTACAACTATGCACTGGTAGATAATAACTTTACTATGGATACATTACAACTATGCACTGGTAGATAATAACTTTACTATGGATACATTACAACTATGCACTGGTAGATAATAACTTTACTATGGATACATTACAACTATGCACTGGTAGATAATAACTCCACTATGGATACATTACAACTATGCACTGGTAGATAATAACTTTCCACTATGGATACATTACAACTATGCACTGGTAGATAATAACTTTACTATGGATACATTACAACTATGCACTGGTAGATAATAACTTTACTATGGATACATTACAACTATGCACTGGTAGATAATAACTTTACTATGGATACATTACAACTATGCACTGGTAGATAATAACTTTACTATGGATACATTACAACTATGCACTGGTAGATAATAACTTACTATGGATACATTACAACTATGCACTGGTAGATAATAACTTTACTATGGATACATTACAACTATGCACTGGTAGATAATAACTTTACTATGGATACATTACAACTATGCACTGGTAGATAATAACTACTATGGATACATTACAACTATGCACTGGTAGATAATAACTTTACTATGGATACATTACAACTATGCACTGGTAGATAATAACTCCACTATGGATACATTACAACTATGCACTGGTAGATAATAACTTTACTATGGATACATTACAACTATGCACTGGTAGATAATAACTTTACTATGGATACATTACAACTATGCACTGGTAGATAATAACTTTACTATGGATACATTACAACTATGCACTGGTAGATACTAACTTTACTATGGATACATTACAACTATGCACTGGTAGATAATAACTTTACTATGGATACATTACACTGGTAGATAATGCACTGGTAGATTACAACTCTGGTAGATAATGCTTTACTATGGATACATTACAACTATGCACTGGTAGATAATAACTTTACTATGGATACATTACAACTATGCACTGGTAGATAATAACTTTACTATGGATACATTACAACTATGCACTGGTAGATAATAACTTTACTATGGATACATTACAACTATGCACTGGTAGATAATAACTTTACTATGGATACATTACAACTATGCACTGGTAGATAATAACTTTACTATGGATACATTACAACTATGCACTGGTAGATAATAACTTTACTATGGATACATTACAACTATGCACTGGTGTACTTTACTATGGATACACATTACAACTATGCACTGGTAGATAATAACTTTACTATGGATACATTACAACTATGCACTGGTAGATAATAACTTTACTATGGATACATTACAACTATGCACTGGTACTATGGATACATTACAACTATGCACTGGTGGATAATAACTATGGATACTATGGATACATTACAACTATGCACTGGTAGATAATAACTTTACTATGGATACATTACAACTATGCACTGGTAGATAATAACTTTACTATGGATACATTACAACTATGCACTGGTAGATAATAACTCCACTATGGATACATTACAACTATGCACTGGTAGATAATAACTCCACTATGGATACATTACAACTATGCACTGGTAGATAATAACTTTACTATGGATACATTACAACTATGCACTGGTAGATAATAACTTTACTATGGATACATTACAACTATGCACTGGTAGATAATAACTCCACTATGGATACATTACAACTATGCACTGGTAGATAATAACTTTACTATGGATACATTACAACTATGCACTGGTAGTATGGATACATTACAACTATGCACTGGTAGATAATTACTATGGATACATTACAACTATGCACTGGTAGATAATAACTCCACTATGGATACATTACAACTATGCACTGGTAGATAATAACTCCACTATGGATACATTACAACTATGCACTGGTAGATAATAACTTTACTATGGATACATTACAACTATGCACTGGTAGATAATAACTTTACTATGGATACATTACAACTATGCACTGGTAGATAATAACTTTACTATGGATACATTACAACTATGCACTGGTAGATAATAACCCCACTATGGATACACTTACAACTATACTATGGATACATTACAACTATGCACTGGTAGATAATAACTCCACTATGGATACATTACAACTATGCACTGGTATGGATAATAACTGCACTGGTAGATAATAACACTATGGATACATTACAACTATGCACTGGTAGATAATAACTTTACTATGGATACATTACAACTATGCACTGGTAGATAATAACTTTACTATGGATACATTACAACTATGCACTGGTAGATAATAACTCCACTATGGATACATTACAACTATGCACTGGTAGATAATAACTATGGATTACATTACAACTATGGATACATTACAACTATGCACTGGTAGATAATAACTTTACTATGGATACATTACAACTATGCACTGGTAGATAATAACTTTACTATGGATACATTACAACTATGCACTGGTAGATAATAACTTTCCACTATGGATACATTACAACTATGCACTGGTAGATAATAACTTTACTATGGATACATTACAACTATGCACTGGTATGATAATAACTTTACTATGGATACATTACAACTATGCACTGGTAGATAATAACTTTACTATGGATACATTACAACTATGCACTGGTAGATAATAACTTTACTATGGATACATTACAACTATGCACTGGTAGATAATAACTTTACTATGGATACATTACAACTATGCACTGGTAGATAATAACTTTACTATGGATACATTACAACTATGCACTGGTAGATAATAACTTTACTATGGATACATTACAACTATGCACTGGTAGATAATAACTTTACTATGGATACATTACAACTATGCACTGGTAGATAATAACTCCACTATGGATACATTACAACTATGCACTGGTAGATAATAACTTTACTATGGATACATTACAACTATGCACTGGTAGATAATAACTCCACTATGGATACATTACAACTATGCACTGGTAGATAATAACTTTACTATGGATACATTACAACTATGCACTGGTAGATAATAACTTTACTATGGATACATTACAACTATGCACTGGTAGATAATAACTTTACTATGGATACATTACAACTATGCACTGGTAGATAATAACTTTACTATGGATACATTACAACTATGCAACTATGGATACATTACAACTATGCACTGGTAGATAATAACTTTACTATGGATACATTACAACTATGCACTGGTAGATAATAACTTTACTATGGATACATTACAACTATGCACTGGTAGATAATAACTCCACTATGGATACATTACAACTATGCACTGGTAGATAATAACTTTACTATGGATACATTACAACTATGCACTGGTAGATAATAACTTTACTATGGATACATTACAACTATGCACTGGTAGATAATAACTTTACTATGGATACATTACAACTATGCACTGGTAGATAATAACTCCACTATGGATACATTACAACTATGCACTGGTAGATAATAACTTTACTATGGATACATTACAACTATGCACTGGTAGATAATAACTTTACTATGGATACATTACAACTATGCACTGGTAGATAATAACTTTACTATGGATACATTACAACTATGCACTGGTAGATAATAACTCCACTATGGATACATTACAACTATGCACTGGTAGATAATAACTTTACTATGGATACATTACAACTATGCACTGGTAGATAATAAACTATGGATACATTACAACTATGCACTGGTAGATAATAACTACTATGGATACAACTATGCACTGGTAGATAATAACTCCACTATGGATACATTACAACATGCACTGGTAGATAATAACTCCACTATGGATACATTACAACTATGCACTGGTAGATAATAACTCCACTATGGATACATTACAACTATGCACTGGTAGATAATAACTTTACTATGGATACATTACAACTATGCACTGGTAGATAATAACTTTACTATGGATACATTACAACTATGCACTGGTAGATAATAACTCCACTATGGATACATTACAACTATGCACTGGTAGATAATAACTCCACTATGGATACATTACAACTATGCACTGGTAGATAATAACTTTACTATGGATACATTACAACTATGCACTGGTAGATAATAACTTTACTATGGATACATTACAACTATGCACTGGTAGATAATAACTTTACTATGGATACATTACAACTATGCACTGGTAGATAATAACTTTACTATGGATACATTACAACTATGCACTGGTAGATAATAACTTTACTATGGATACATTACAACTATGCACTGGTAGATAATAACTTTACTATGGATACATTACAACTATGCACTGGTAGATAATAACTCCACTATGGATACATTACAACTATGCACTGGTAGATAATAACTTTACTATGGATACATTACAACTATGCACTGGTAGATAATAACTTTACTATGGATACATTACAACTATGCACTGGTAGATAATAACTTTACTATGGATACATTACAACTATGCACTGATACATTACAACTATGTGGTAGATAATAACTCCACTATGGATACATTACAACTATGCACTGGTACATAATAACTTTACTATGGATACATTACAACTATGCACTGGTAGATAATAACTCCACTATGGATACATTACAACTATGCACTGGTAGATAATAACTTTACTATGGATACATTACAACTATGCACTGGTAGATAATAACTTTACTATGGATACATTACAACTATGCACTGGTAGATAATAACTTTACTATGGATACATTACAACTATGCACTGGTAGATAATAACTTTACTATGGATACATTACAACTATGCACTGGTAGATAATAACTTTACTATGGATACATTACAACTATGCACTGGTAGATAATAACTTTACTATGGATACATTACAACTATGCACTGGTAGATAATAACTTTACTATGGATACATTACAACTATGCACTGGTAGATAATAACTTTACTATGGATACATTACAACTATGCACTGGTAGATAATAACTTTACTATGGATACATTACAACTATGCACTGGTAATAACTCCACTATGGATACATTACAACTATGCACTGGTAGATAATAACTTTACTATGGATACATTACAACTATGCACTGGTGATAATAACTCCACTATGGATACATTACAACTATGCACTGGTAGATAACTTTACTATGGATACATTACAACTATGCACTGGTAGATAATAACTTTACTATGGATACATTACAACTATGCACTGGTAGATAATAACTTTACTATGGATACATTACAACTATGCACTGGTAGATAATAACTCCACTATGGATACATTACAACTATGCACTGGTAGATAATAACTTTACTATGGATACATTACAACTATGCACTGGTAGCACTATGGATACATTACAACTATGCACTGGTAGATAATAACTTTACTATGGATACATTACAACTATGCACTGGTAGATAATAACTTTACTATGGATACATTACAACTATGCACTGGTAGATAATAACTTTACTATGGATACATTACAACTATGCACTGGTAGATAATAACTTTACTATGGATACATTACAACTATGCACTGGTAGATAATAACTTTACTATGGATACATTACAACTATACTGGTAGATAATAACACTGGATACATTACAACTAGATAATAACTTTACTATGGATACATTACAACTATGCACTGGTAGATAATAACTTTACTATGGATACATTACAACTATGCACTGGTAGATAATAACTTTACTATGGATACATTACAACTATGCACTGGTAGATAATAACTTTACACTATGGATACATTACAACTATGCACTGGTAGATAATAACTTTACTATGGATACATTACAACTATGCACTGGTAGATAATAACTTTACTATGGATACATTACAACTATGCACTGGTAGATAATAACACTATGGAATACATTACAACTATAGATAATAACTCCACTATGGATACATTACAACTATGCACTGGTAGATAATAACTTTACTATGGATACATTACAACTATGCACTGGTAGATAATAACTTTACTATGGATACATTACAACTATGCACTGGTAGATAATAACTTTACTATGGATACATTACAACTATGCACTGGTAGATAATAACTTTACTATGGATACATTACAACTATGCACTGGTAGATAATAACTTTACTATGGATACATTACAACTATGCACTGGTAGATAATAACTTTACTATGGATACATTACAACTATGCACTGGTAGATAATAACTTTACTATGGATACATTACAACTATGCACTGGTAGATAATAACTTTACTATGGATACATTACAACTATGCACTGGTAGATAATAACTTTACTATGGATACATTACAACTATGCACTGGTAGATAATAACTTTACTATGGATACATTACAACTATGCACTGGTAGATAATAACTTTACTATGGATACATTACAACTATGCACTGGTAGATAATAACTTTACTATGGATACATTACAACTATGCACTGGTAGATAATAACTTTACTATGGATACATTACAACTATGCACTGGTAGATAATAACACTATGGATACATTACAACTATAGATAATAACTTTACTATGGATACATTACAACTATGCACTGGTAGATAATAACTCCACTATGGATACATTACAACTATGCACTGGTAGATAATAACTCCACTACGGATACATTACAACTATGCAGTGAAATATCCAAATACTACATTCATATGTTGCTCTGCAGGCAGTCAGTTCAAATATGAACACAGATTAGTGATAGATAGTGTGACTTGTATTGATCAGACATTCCGCAAGGTATTGGAGTTTTTTGTTAACTAAATTACAACTGCCTGATATCTCTAACTTCACACTTCAGTTGATTGAACAGCGGACAGAGTGCATATGGATCTATACTCTTTCTTGGTGGTTACTTATTATTATGTTATTTAGCTTTCAACAGTCTCTCGACTGTCAGTTTGTGAGCTCTGTATGTACCTTCAGCCGTTTTTCATGGCATCCTATATCTTTAGAAGTACTGTTGCTAGTTTAAAAGCTAGAGACATTTCACAAAACAACGTGATAGTCCATACCGTACTGTAGTCTTTCAGATGAAATAGATTGATATCATAGTATTCTTGCATTGTTGTGATCCAACATACAATTATATCTTCCAGTTAAAGTACTAGTCATTGATAGATGCATGACCCACTCTATTATTAAAATCCTTCTTATAATAACAATGAAGCATATACTTAACAACATGCATGTTGAAAGCAACTCCTTACTTGTGGTACGAATTTAATTCGGAAAGCGGTTTCTTGTATTCAAATATCTTATTTGCATATTTGTATTTACCCTTTGGTCCATGTATTGCAAATATAAAGATACTTAAATTTCTTGAGACGTCTATCACAAGCCATTCTTGAAATATTTTGTGTATTTCTATCCGCAAATATTTGCTTTCTTGTCAGTCTAAATCTTTGTAATAACTAACTATTGGGTAAGTTATCTCTTGTATATATATCAGACTAAGATCATACGATCTATTTGGCAAAAGTAAGTCAACAATTTCAATTGTGTACTGAGTTTGAGGATATTGCAAAGGCATTTCATTTGTGAAAATACTTGCCGTCCAGCTTAAATCTACTATATCACCTTCAAATACTTTATCACCCACAACATTGGTTAAAACATTTCTGTGCTCTAGAATATCCAGTTTTAGTACATACTCAGACTGGAGCAAGCGACAAAGAATCTCGGATACTGGTTTAATCAGTGCACCATCAAGAATCACTCCTTTTTATTACTCTCACAGACTTTCTGGGTATTGTGATTGATTATCAGTAATTGGATTACATCCTAATCCAAATATATTCTTCTTGCAAACCACTCATCAGTTCTCAGAGTTAGGTGGCTCTGAACGTTACGCATATATGGCTGCGTCGTGTCATCTAGGAGGTCATGCTAGCAAACACTTCAATATTAAGTACACCTTTGTTTGAGCCACCAAATCTCCCGTGGATAGATAGGGCCAATATCTCCACCTAGCTTATATAGTCTATTTCTATTAACTATATGACATCCGTTAACAGTAGCTAATACGGTGCAAGATTCCTTGTGGTCTTTATAGCAATTAGTAACTTTACATCACATATTTACTTTCATGTTTCAAGTCTTCCTTTGTGCTGTTCGTATCAGTCACTGAGAAGATGATCCAGATAGGTCTACACATCAATAAGGTTGCTAGCCTCTTATCCCCTAACCAAGTTGAAGAACAGCTGGGAATATTACAACCATTGCTCATCTCGTGATTTAGATAAACTTTGATGCCATTTCTGGCCATTACTGAACAGAGGCAATCATTAGTTTAGCGCCTTTGGCTGCTACTGTTAAAATAGCTACCTACTTAAGCCCTGTTAAAATGGAAGCTCTATAGTGTTTGTCATTTTGAATACCAACTACCCCTCTCGTCTAAACCAGACTTGCATAGATAGTTTTGGTGGTTGGGTCGAACCTCATCCTTCCAGGGTTTCTTGTGCCTCTTCAGGATGTTGTACAATTCAACGTTGCATACGTGCTATTAGAGATGGCATCTTCTTTCTGGAAGATAAAAGGTAACAATTACAAATTGTATTACTGCAGTGAACTCCTCTGCCAGAAAGAAGTCAGAGATACCTGACTCCCATGTGACGACATAGAGTTTCACTGAGTATGCTTTATGTGAACTTCTCTATACGTATGACTTTTCAGTCTGCCATAACCACACTCATTTGTTTTTTATAGCAAAGTTTTCAGTAGTACATTGTTTAAGTTTCAAAACCAGCCTGGTGTATGGCTTCATTCTCTACCAGATTAAAATAGTATTCAAGGTTTTCAATTAATATGTCACTACTACTCAGTTGAGTCATGCTATATTGAGTCACCTAGCAACGTCAGTCACGAAATAATCGGAACAAACCAGAAATCTTGCAACACCTGGCTGATATCAATGAATTTCAAGCACGAAACTGCTTCAACGCATAAGCAAAGAAATGAGATCCTCTTTGGCTGTTCTACAGAAATCTCATATTTACCACTCTTCGCATTGATTCTCTATTCGACGCAACATAAACTTTGCACTTGCATGTGGTAAGCATCACCTTTCGGTTTACGCATCTTCACAGTCTGGAAGTAATGGATATATCAAATGTTGTTAATGGCATCCATCTAATCTATAAGATTCCCACTTGAGGACCAAACTTTTATCCGAGCAATAGCATCCTAGCGCAATAGCTACAAGTATAAGTTATATTGATACTAATACTTTTGTAAAGTGATTTACCTTAATTAGAGTTTTTAATAATATTTAGTTAAATGAATCCTTCCGTGAAATGTCTGTCATAACACTGATGTCGACTGTAGTGTGGGTTGATGTGTACTGTAGTGTGGGTTGATGTGTACTGTAGTGTGAGTTGATGTGTACTGTAGTGTGGGTTGATATGTACTGTAGAGTAGGTTGATATGTATTGCAGTGCGGGTTGATGTCTACAGTACACATGTACAGTACAGTACTATTACATCTTGACCAATCTCCGTTATAGAAGTCATTTTCAATCTCAAATTGTTCATACGTTTGGCCTTGTGTCAGATAACAATTACTCACACCAGACACCCAAGTGATAGATTCAATGAAGGATAGTCTCTCTTGCTCGCTTTGAAAACAAAGTTGATCATGGAACCACAATTATTGTTTTATAATGTGTTTATAAAACTTGGAACTATAGCGACAAAAGTGGCTTTTCGTTTCACTTTTTAGACCTACATGTAAAAAGGGGCCCAGGGAAAAAAAAAAACCTTTAATAAAAAATCCATGTTACAAAGTTATAAAAAATGCACCCTGAATACATTATATAAACATTTTAAGAAAATTTAATGAGAGACCACCCGTTCCGAAACTTATCGAGTAATGGACCTACCTTGATATCTAACCTAAGGGGTAACGACCTATGTGAAAGTAGCAGAATAAAGACCGGTTTCAAAACTGTACAAGTGGTGATTATAACCCTTATCAAACTCCTTTAGGACACTCCTGTTAGAACACTTAGTGAGTAAACACTTGTAATGAAGTCGATTGGTCGTGCGGTCTATTGTTTCACTGATGACGTAACATCATGTATTACAAGCTAATGAATAGTGTTCCATCACTTAACAAGTAACATTCTGTATTGCAAACTAATGAAAACCGATCAGTTCCTTTTCGTGAAAAGCAACATTTTCTATCCGAAGTTAGCAGATAACGATCCGTCCCGCGATTTACCAAGTAGTGTTTTGTATCACAAGTTAATAAGTGATGCATTCTAGTATTTATATTTAATAATTAATACTAACTTCCGCCAAACGTTAATATGAACATTTTTGTAACTTAGCGAGAAATAACCAAAACAAAAGTTAAGAAAGGTTAGTTTTCTTGTGCCTAAAACAAAATTAGTGACAAGCTTCCTAATATGCAGTTAATAACAGATGAAGTAAAATATATATAATTCACAACAAATATAAAGATTGGATGTCATTTTGTATACGGTAAGACATGTAAAATAAGACTTCTAGACATGGCGACATTTGTTTTTAATTTTGCCCAAAGCTATACAAGCTATATCTGTGCTAGCAGTCCCTAATTCAGCAGTGAAAAACTAGAGAAAAGGCAGCTAGTTATCACCACCCACCGCCACATCATGACTACTCTCTTACCAACGAACAGTAGGATTTATCGTCACATTACAATTCCCCTGAAAGTGCGAGCATATGTGGTGGGATATGGAGGGGTTCGAACCCACGACCCTCAGATTGTGAATCGACTGCTCTAAACACCTGGCCTGTTTTAGACAGAGCAATGAGAAAAGCCATAAAGTGTAGTTTACGTTATTTGAACAGTTATTAAATAATCAAAGAAATGATCCAAAAATGGACTCTAACTAACTCTTCAGGAACTACAAAAAAAGTCCAAGTTAAATTCTGAAACAGTGCTCTTGGTATGTGTTATGTTTAATAACGAACTTTCTATCGTGTTGTCGTGTCTGTCTTCAAGCCGTCTTATCATTATAAAGTATATGGAATTGTAAAATATGTAACAGCGTAGAAAAACACGTGCATAACACATGGCTGCAACGTTCCGAAATACTGTAGGCTAAACAGTATGGCTGAACAAAACTCATTCGTATGGGAAATATAAAAGTGAGAACAAATAAATAACAAGTCTGAATCATTAAGAAGAACTGGACCGAAAGTCCACACATATAAAATAGCTTTCAGACGTTATAAACCTGTTTCCTTGGTCTCACTACTGTACGAATTATTTATTTATCAATAGCAAACGCCCACATATTAGTTAGCACTATAATAGGGCAATGTATTTATTTATCAGAATTTTTATAATAGTGCTCTATGTCAGTGGTTTCCAACCAGGGGTGCGAGATAACATTATAAAAATTTGTTTTGGCCACCTTCACCTTTATTCTTAAATAAATAATTACCGTGAGGGGTGCGAGAACATATTAAAAAAATTTTAGGGGTGTGGGGCATAGATAAGGTTGGGAACCGCTGCTCTATGTGTTCAAATTTCGAAACATATTTCTCTAGCATCACGATAGAATAAATGTTACAGCACAATGTTAGTTGTTTGCTACCTAACAAATAGAAAGTTTGCTTACGTTTTACCTGATAGAAAACCACACCTTAGAAGATTGTTTTTACGCTCATAGGTTGGTTTCAAGGTTACGTGCAAAGAAACATGAACTTAGGTATTGGAACGGCTCTATTCATAAGAAGGTTATATTTACTTTCTATTACAAAGCCTCTAGCTAACCCTTTAAACCTTCTTTAAACAATTTATTTATTATATTCGAGCTGTCACTTACAGTTTTGTTTTGGAATCTTTAAATTTAGGAATAGGTGTGATGTTCCTGAGATACATGGTGATATTTCATACCTCTAGAGATACATGGTGATATTTATACCTCTAGATATACATGGTGATATTTCATACCTCTAGAGATACATGGTGATATTTATACCTCTAGAGATACATGGTGATATTTCATACCTCTAGAGATACATGGTGATATTTCATACCTCTAGAGATACATGGTGATATTTCATACCTCTAGATATACATGGTGATATTTCATACCTCTAAAGATACATGGTGATATTTCATACCTCTAGAGATGCATGGTGATATTTCATACCTCTAGATATACATGGTGATATTTCATACCTCTAGATATACATGGTGATATTTCATACCTCTAGAGATACATGGTAATATTTCATACCTCTAGAGATGCATGGTGATATTTCATACCTCTAGATATACATGGTGATATTTCATACCTCTAGAGATACATGGTGATATTTCATACCTCTAGATATACATGGTGATATTTCATACCTCTAGAGATACATGGTGATATTTCATACCTCTAGAGATGCATGGTGATATTTCATACCTCTAGAGATACATGGTGATATTTCATACCTCTAGATATACATGGTGATATTTCATACCTCTAGAGATACATGGTGATATTTCATACCTCTAGAGATGCATGGTGATATTTCATACCTCTAGATATACATGGTGATATTTCATACCTCTAGAGACACATGGTGATATTTCATACCTCTAGAGATACATGGTGATATTTCATACCTCTAGAGATACATGGTGATATTTCATACCTCTAAATAATTGTTGGGTTGTAAAGATTTAGCCCACAAGAGACGTTTTCTAGTTCAGACACCCTAAAAAGTCAACATTCATTACAAAATAGAAACCTTCCATCTTTCTTCACGCAAGACGACTCAAAAGTCACAACTAACGCAGGAGGAAATAACTGTTAATAACTTGGCCTCAAGTTTGGTTGGATGTATGTGCATTACGGCTAAAAACCTATGTGCAGCGGGTTGTTTTAAGATAGAAGAACCAAGACCGATTTATCTTTCCTAATAACAGCTTGTTTTGTAGAAAGATATTCTCTGGAAAACACAATCCAGCACAAATGCTTGGATATAATAGAGAAAATTACCCTGGTCAACGCCTGCAAACAATGATGGGCCTATTTATTTTCTTCTCCGAATCTCTCGTGTCTGCGTATTACAAAAGCAGCGCGTGGGTGTCTGTAACTCCCCCCTTCCTTGCCAAATGAGTACTTGATTCGAGACAACAAGATCGGTGCAAGGCTGCTTTTCTACAAACGTAACCGGAACATTCTACTGTTAAACAGCTTGTAGCATGTTGAATTGTGTGATATGGTGCGTCCACGAAGAAAATTTGGTTGGACACGGGTCAAATCAAACAAAGGTTTAAGGTGACCTCTCATGGTGAGCGATACTAGATTCAAAGGCTGGTGTCTTGAAAGTGAGAGTTCTGAGTGGGTGCTATATTTAGTCTAGGTTTCTCTGTTAAAATGGCTTGCTTATTCACTAGAAGTATTATTAAAGCAATTTCTTATTTTTCCAACAAAGTGCTTGAGCCTTTCACACGGTTTTTAAAATGAACATTCATATTTATTTCAAAGAGATCTGGAATTATCACACATAAGAACCATACCTATATGAAGATGACAAAGATACCTCAGGGTGTATTATTGCCACAGGCCAACTGTTTATTCTTGTATAATTTATTGTTTTTGAAATCGGGTTTTTAATGACGTCAGTAGCATGAATTCACCAGAGAAAACTGCAGATAAGAAGATAAACTCAGTAGTTTTCATAGCCACCAAGAGTGAACTACATTTATAATTTTGATGGTACGATTTGAATAAAAATAACAAAAACACATTTGTTGTATTTTGTAGAATGACACATTCTACTGTTTATTAAGTAACAAAAGAAGCAGAATGCACAAACAATTCCCGAACACAGGAATATTTTTATTTTTACTTTATTTCTTGTTACTTTTTCACACCGTTACTGTTACTTTCACACCATTACTGTTACCTTTCACACCGTTATTGTTACTTTTTCGCACCGCTACTGTTACTTTTTCACACCGTTACTGTTACTTTCACACCATTACTGTTACCTTTCACACTGTTATTGTTACTTTTTCACACCGTTACTGTTACCTTTCACACCATTACTGTTACCTTTCACACCGTTATTGTTACTTTTTCACACCGTTACTGTTACTTTCACACCATTACTGTTACCTTTCACACTGTTATTGTTACTTTTTCACACCGTTACTGTTACTTTCACACCATTACTGTTGCCACTCGCACCGTTATTGTTACTTTTTCACACCGTTACTGTTACTCGCACCATTACTGTTACCAGCTCACACCGTTATTGCTACTTTTTCACACCGTTATTGTTACTTTTTCACACCGTTACTGTTACTTTTTCACAACGTTACTGTTACCTTTCACACCGTTACAATTACTTTTTCACACCGATACTGTTACTTATTTAACAAGAAAAGATATCAGTGCACTTTATCGTCTTGGCTTCTTGTTTTTTAAGGACTCTTTGCGGATTTTTCATGCAAATAAATTTTCTGTAAAGACTGTATGAGTTGAAACGTTTTAATTCCAGTTTTTTTGTTTCTCAACTATATAGTGCTGGGCGGTCCGTCAAAATGTAAAATTATCCATTTGAGCGGCTCCCTCTAGTGAGTAATCAACCCAACAACGATTTTAACGACAACAGATGGCCGATTATCATTGCTGCGTGTTTTACAGTGGTCTGAGGAGACACCGTTTCAACACACACGCGTACATAATAACATTGACATTGTGGTAGAAGTGACGATCAATAGATTATATTAAGTGACTCGCCTATCTGCCTGACTCTTCTAGGTTGGCATGCTGAATCACGCAGATTGAGGATCTCTGAACGCATCAAGTTCCAAGTCTATAACCGCAACTACTCTTATAGATGATTTCTGAATATTTTCAATGAGTATTACATGCTATATTTAAATATAATCCTTGTACAATATATTTTTCGTCTTTCCCTTTCGTATCCAAGAGGTTTAATGTACTATTACCCCAAACAACATTTCTAAGACACAATTAGAGCAGTAGTTTCTTCGTAAAAGACACGTGATACGATAAAATCGAATACTTAAACAATTAAATTCTGGTTTATTTATTAAACAGACTCGGCTTAGCCAGGTGGTTAGGGCACTCGACTCGTAATCTGAGTGTCTCCGGTTTGAATACCGTCTCACCGAACAAGCTTGCGCTTTCAATCGTGGGGACGTTATAATCTGACTGCTAACCCCACTGTTCATTGGTAAAGAGTAGCCGAAGATTTGGCGGTGTTTGGCGATGACTAGCTGCCTTCCCTCTAATCTTACATTGTTAAATTAGGGACAGATAGCCCTATTTGTAGCTTTGTACAAAAATCAAACAAAGAAAGTTTTTATTAAGCACCTTTAAAAACAGATATTAGTTCTATGTATTTCTTCAGGGTTGCAATAGTTTACTGTGTGTTTTTCTTATAGCAAAGCCACATCAGGCTATCTGCTCAGCCCCCCTAGGGGAATCGAACCCTTGATTGTAGTGTTGTAAAACCGGAGACATACCGCTGTACTAGCGGGGTCAACTATAATTAAGAGTAACAAATATTTTTATTTCTTGCTTTTCAATTCATATATCGCGTTGTACTATAGTCTGCAGGATGCAAAATTCTTCTCATGATTCATGTCATGCGCACGTTTTACTAACTAACGATAGAACAAATTGAAAAGTTAATCATCCCTTATGCGACCTCATTTTAGTGTCTACTGACTGACTGACAGACAACATACTGAAATATAGTGGTGAGAGTGGTTTAAATAGGTGACTTTTACGGGCG
Source organism: Tachypleus tridentatus (assembly GCF_004210375.1). Lineage (NCBI taxonomy): Eukaryota > Metazoa > Arthropoda > Merostomata > Xiphosura > Limulidae > Tachypleus > Tachypleus tridentatus. Next base: position 111,720,703 of record NC_134828.1, read on the forward strand.
GTCTTCTACTCATTTTCGGTTATCCATCAGGTGTTCCCATGGTAATAAGAAACATGGTCGTCTACGCTTTGATTATGGGACTGTTTTTTTATGTATATATAACAGTAAACATTTTAATGAATGTATCTTTATAATATTTAATATTATAATAATAATTTTTTTTTTCAATTTTTTCGTGCCACCTTAAATAGACACTAGTAAGAGGACAGAAGTAATTGGTTATGTAAAGTCGGTAGAAACTGTGAAACCGCAGAAACAGTTACTGAGACTTACAGAAATGAAGGGATAAGTTTGTTTATTTGTTTTTGAAGTTTGCGCAAAGCTACATGAGGACTACACGTTAAATTACATCAAACTTTCAGAACACTGACCCTCGGAATATTGGGCTGTAACTAACATATTAACGGGGGAGAATTTCATAAAATCACATACGAATAACCCTTACCCACAGCTTTAAACATTTAGGCCTAGCATATTATTTAATTAATTCGTGTAATGCATGTTGGTGTTCATAAGACGCATTAATACTGTAAGTAAGCGACCTTATAACATTGAAATGTCTTTATTTAATAAGACACTCAATGTTCCACTCTACAGCTTCTTCGGGTTTGGTTTGTTTTGAATTTCGCACAAAGCTACACGAGGCCTATCTGTGCTAGTCGTCCCTAATTTAGCAGTGTAAGACTAGAGGGAAGGCAGCTAGTCATCACCACCCACCGCCAACTCTTGGGCTACTCTTTTACCAACAAATAGTAGGATTGACCGTCACATAATAATGCCCCCACGGCTGAAAGGACGAGCATTGTTGGTGTGATGGGGATTCCAGCCTGGCGACCCTCAGATTACGAGTCGAGTGCTTCAACCACCTGGCCATGGCGGGCTGGTAAAAAACTTGGAACCTGAAAGTGAAGTGATTTTAAGCAGTTTGATTACCACGAAGCTGGTAAAGGTAATCTTTATGTGGATTTCTTCTAACTGAAGATGATATTACTAAAATAAGAAGTGAGTAAGTATGTTTAACATTGATACAAAGAATAATAAATTTAAATATGTAAAAAATGATGATTTTCTTTCACTTTTAAAGAAAACAGTTTCACAAATCCAAGACTGTATATAATTTATTCTAGTCGTCCCCAATTTAGCAGTGTAAAACTAGAGGGAAAGCAGCTAGTCATCACCACCCACCTTCAAGTCTTGGGCTACTTTTGTACTATCGAATAGTAGGATTGACCATATTTTTGCTGAAAAGGCAAGCGTGTTTGGTGCGACGGGGATTCGAAGAAGCGACTCTTAGATTGCGAATCGAGCACCCTAACCACCGGGCCACAGTAAGTTAGGAACCGAAACTTAGAACACGAGGTAGTTATTAATTAATATATAGAAATAAAAGTGTAAAATTATATTAATAATTAATTATTAATTAGACTTACCCAGTTATATAGACTATTGTTGAGATCAATGTCCTATATTACAGTAAGTACGTTATGATATAATGTGTTTCTTTTTAATGACTTACAACTAAGGAAAAGTTCTTCCCTCGTTAGCGTACTCCGGTAAGTCTACGGATTTACAACGCTAAAATAAGGGGTTCGATTCCCCTCGGTAGACTCAGCAGATAGTCCAGTGTGGCTTTGCTACCAGGAAACACACACCCTTGTTAGCTGCGGATGGTTGGCGATAAAGTATTCTTGAATTTAATATATAGTTCGGTGATCGCCCACTGGCACAGCAATAAGTCAGTGGACTTATCATGAGTTTCGATACCTGTGGTGGGTGGAGCACAGATACCGAATTTCTAGCGTTGTGCTTAACATACAAACAAACAAATTGCTGGGATTGTGAGTCGTGAAACTATAGCAATAAGGGGACGGTATGAATGATGAACCTTTTCAAACTTTAAGGAAGTAATCTGTACAATATGTTAATGGAATATGCTCAGTGTTTCGAAATACTTGAGCCAAAACGTTTGACTTGAGAGTATGACTTAGAAAGTTAAATCTTCTCTTGAATTTCTTTGCAACGCATGAAACAACGCGAAAGTGGCTTTCAGAATAAAGAAATCAATTTCATTCCTTTTCGCCTAACATGAAACAAAGATTACTTAAGAACTTCGAGGCAGAAAAGAAGTGTTTAACTTGGGAAGGGTGTTACCTTGTAAGACCAGATTTTAACATATTGATGTACGTTGTTTGTTTTTTTTTAATTTTGAAACTATGTTAGAATTTGGGTCAAGAAATCTTCGGATGTGACTTGACTGCATGCAAAAGATGCTTAAATGGTAAAATTGTAGATATTCCTGGAATTAAAAAAAAAAATCGGCGTCACGAGGTGTTGTGGAGTGTGTTAGTACGTAATCTAGAGCACGTGGCACCGTGTTGAGAATACATTGAGCTTGACGTTACAAAGAATCACATGGTACAGAATTCTCTCGCTTGTTCATAAGTTCATGTCACGATATTATGTGACAAATCTCTTAAACTCGTTAGCTTAGTCATTTCTTATCGTAATTAGTAGCTCATGATACAAAACAAGAAGAAAAACAAACACACAGGAAAAAAAAAACAGTTCGACAACCAGATTTCCAAACATAAGAATGAAGTACACGTATCTAAAAACAGTACCTTTGATTTATCGATATATTTTTATGTCTAATCTATAGGTGACCTACTTGTCTATAAGTTAACATAGTTTCAGAAATAAGGCATCAAATATGGGACAAGGCTATTTTTAATTGAATGACTTGTTCTTTTATATATGACCTGCAAAAGATGGTAAAAATCTGGAAACTTGTCTTCAGGTAATAACCATAAACACTTCGTTCTTCAAACAGGAAACTTCGTGGCTGAATAAGAGACGTCACATGCACGTGCTTAACGTGCTTGAGTATATCATTGCGGGTCAAACAACTAGAAGATGTCACGCGCAGACTTATATATTCTGATATTGCACAAACTAAAAAAAGATTTGAAATGGGAAGTTCTCCTAGTACATATATAGATTTTACTTCGATTCAAAATGAGAAGGTTTAACATGGTAATTTATATTACAGGGTAGTTGGGTTACCATATTTAGTTTCTGTGAAGTGTAACGTTGAGTCAAACATTGAGCTACATAAAGTCTGAAAAAACTATTCAACATCGGGGATATTCTGTTACAGTCACAACACAACTTTATAACCGTGACTGGTATGAAGTTCAGAAGTACTCTTCAAGGAAACTGAGCAGCTCAGCATATAATCTGATCAGTATGACCCGTAAACTAGCTTTAACGAATTAATATAAAACTGTGTTTAGAAAACACTTGAATATTTAAATAAAAGTTCCTGTTTTAATATAATAACTTTAAAGATAACTAGAACAACTAACACACAAGCTGTAAGAACACGACGTGCTCATGTACCTCCTACAAAACTATTGAATATCAGCACATATTCTGACGTCCATTAAAACGGTCCGGCATGGCCAGGTGGTTAAAGCACTCAACACCTACTCCGAGGGTTCCAGGTTCGAATCCTCGCGAAACCAAACGTGCTCGCCCTTTCAGCCGTTGGGACGTTATAATGTGACAGTCAATCTCACTATTCATTGGTAAAAAGTAGCCCAAGAGTTGGCAGTAGGTGGTGATGACTAGCTGCCTTCCTTCTAGTCTTACACGGTTATGTTAAGGACAGCTAACGCAGATAGCCCTCATGTAGCTCTGCACCAAATTCAAAACGAGCCAAACCCCATTAAAACATCATAGTCTTGTGTTATAAAATATAAGGAAATAAACAAATAGCTCATTTATTTGAAAGCCTTTAAGATAAACTTATAAATACGTTCACCTTACACCTCTTTGCGTCATGTATTTACAAATCATGTTTTTTTACAATGATGAAACGTTACAGAATGGACGGCAACTGCCTGTTGTGGAGACACAAGTGTAGAGGACGACTTTTCGAAAGCCTTCCGCCTTTCGTCTTTTGGGCAGTAAAGACGGAAGACTTTCAAAACGTCCTCTACACTTGTGTCTCCACAACAGGCAGTTGCCGTCCATTCTGTAACGTTTCATCATGAATACTCTGCCTGAAAAATCTATTAAAGAAAGTTCTTTACGATGTTTCCCGTTTTTTGGTCTTTAGTTATATTTTCTTCTTCGTAAGGTTAATAAATTATTTCATTTTGTACAAATCAACTCATATCGTAACATCTTATTTCAGATGTATTTAGGAAATAATAATAATAGAGTTTTCGAACATATCGTTATCAATAAATAATTGTATTTTTTCCATATTTATTTCCTCTTTCTCACTTAAACATTTGACTGACGTTTAATCGAATTCTGTGACCACTGATAGGGAAAAAATAGGAAGTACAGTGAACTGTCTGAACTCAAAAGAAGTTAAGAAACTCAGGTCAAGCTCATGGATTGTTGCGCTGGATAAAAAGGTTACGGTTTGACGAGCCTCATTTCGTATTTGCTGCAGATTGTCCTCATGAATGTTTTGAAAATCAAATTGGGTAATTCTCTATTGTTCAGACTCAGTAATTCATCACTGATCAGATCTTTGTAATTCCTCATCGTTCATACTCAGTAATTCTTTATTGTTCAGACACAGAAATTCATCACTGGTCAGAACTGAATAATTATTCATTGTTCATAATCGATAATTCATCATTGTTGAGACTAAGTAATTCACCATTGTTCAGACCTGACTAATTCTTCATTGTTCATTATTGAGATACAATATTTCATCTTTGCTCAAACTCAGTACTTCATTATTTTCATACTTAAGTATTTTTTCATTGTTCAGACTCAGTAATTCATCACTGTTCAGACAAGAGTAATTCTTTATTCCTCGGACTCAGTAATTCATCATTTTTAATACCTGAGTAATTCTTCATTGTTCAGATTCAGTAGTTCATCACTTTTCAGAGCTGAATAATCCTTCATTACTCAGACTTAATAATTCAGCATTGTACAAATCTGAGTAATTCTTCTTTGTTCAGACTTACTAATTTATTTTTTGTCAGACTCAGTAATTCAACGCTGTTCAGCCATGAAATTCATCATTATTCAGACTCAGGTTATTTTTCATTGTTCATACTCCGTAATTCATCACTGCTCAAACCTGAATAATTTTTAATTGTTCAGACTCAGTGATTTGTTACTGTTCAAACACAGTAATTCCTCATTTGTTATACTCAGTAATTCGTAATTGTTCAGCTTTATTAATCCACCTTTGTTTAGTTCTGAGTAATTAGTTTCCTTCAGAGTAAGTAATTCATCACTACTCACACCTGAGTAATTCATCTTTGTACAGATTTCATTAATTCTTTATTGTTCTGAATCAGTATTTCGTGAATTATCAGACTCAATAATTCATTATTGTACAGACTGTTATTCATAATTATTCAGACCTGAGTAATTCATCATTGTTTAGACTCACTAATTTTTCATTGTTCAGATTTGGGTAATACACCATTGTTCAGGCCTGAGTAATTCATCATTGTTCAAATTCAGTAGTGTCTCACTGTTGAGCCTCAGCAATTCATTATTGTTCAGACCTGATTAATACTTTATTGTTGAAATTCAGTAATTCATAATTATTCAGACCTGAGTAATTCATCATTGTTTAGACTCACTAATTTTTCATTATTCAGATTTGGGTAATACACCATTGTTCAGGCCTGAGTAATTCATCATTGTTCATTTTAAGCTTCACTACTGTCTCTACCAAGATTTCTAACGAATGAATTGTAGTAATGTACAGACGTGATTACATTATGTAACAAAATGTTTTTCTTGTTCCTGGACAGAGAGTTTTATTTCCCAATTCCTTATGTCTAAAATAAATTAAAAAAGACCAATTTTTTTCTCTTCAAACTTTGCTTTTGTAACCTGGAAGTGTATAACGAAAACATGATGGGAGACTATATTTGGGGGCTGATACGTGAAAGTGATTTACATTACAGTCGCAAGTCTCGAAAAACTACTCACTTCTAAACATTTTTGTATAACTTTAGTATAAATACATGTAAATCTTGATTCATAAGTTGTTTTATTCAGACCTTATGTAAATGAAAATGTGTAAATTTGTCCGTTTTTACATAGAAATTAGTTTAATTTCTAAATTTCATTATCCAGGTCACAAAAGCAAAGTTTGAAGAGAATAATGGTCATTTTCTGTACTTTTATAACATAAGCAATTAAGAAACTATCCACGAACAAAATTTGTGTTATATAGTGTTATCAACACCAAGGTAATGATATCCGAACAAATAAATTGTGATATATGTGTGTGTGTATGTGTGTGTGCTACTTATAGCAAAGCTACATCGGGGTATCTGCTGAGCCCACCGAGAGGAATCGAACCCCTGATTTTAGCGCTGTTAATCCACATATTTACTGCTCTACTAGCGGGGGCAAATTGTGATATAAGATTGTTTGTTTTTGGAATTTCGCACAAAGCTACTCGAGGGCTATCTGTGCTAGCCGTCCCTAATTTAGCAGTGTAAGACTAGAGGGAAGGCAACTAGCCATCACCACCCACCGCCAACTCTTGGGCTACTCTTTTACCAACGAATAGTGGGATTGACCGTCACATTATAACGCCCCCACGGCTGGGAGGGCGAGCATGTTTTGCGCGAACCCGCGACCCTCGGATTACGAGTCGCACGCCTTACGCGCTTGGCCATGCCAGGCCTATATGATGTAAGATAGTATTTAATATTCGCCTAGTGCAGTTAAATCATGTAAGAACTTAAAAAAATGTCTGAAATAAACGATTTGGTAATATTATACAGTATACTTAACCGAAACGTTTATGAAGCGATTTGGTAATATTATACAGTATACTTAACCGAAACGTTTATGAAGCGATTTGATAATATTATACAGTATATTTAACCGAAACGTTTATAAAGCGATTTGGTAATATTATACAGTATATTTAACCGAAACTTTTATAAAGCGATTTGGTAATATTGTACAGTATATTTAACCGCAACGTTCATAAAGCCATTTGGTAATATTATACAGTATATTTAACCGAAACGTTTATAAAACGATTTGGTAATATTATACAGTATATTTAACCGAAACGTTTATAAAAAGATTTGGTAATATTATACAGTATATTTAACCGAAACGTTTATAAAGCTATTCATTTTGTGAACATACGTTTTGTTTTCTAAGCCAGGACCAAATAAATTGTGACTACATTGTACTGTTATAATAGCCATAATGGAATCCTCGTTGGCTTAAAACTCTAAAACTCTGGTCTAGATGCATGCAGTGGGTGGAGCACTGATAGGATATTGTATAACTTAGTGTTTCTCAAGCTAAACAAGTAAAATAGTTTGAAGGAAGTAATTTATATCAGACATATCCGAAGTTCAGTACCGTATGCTAAAAGGATAATGAAGCCTCTCCACATTATTACAGTATATATTGTCTCGTTATGCACTTTGTGTGACGACTGCGTGCTTAAACAATATATTTACAGTTTAATTTTCTTCGAAATTGTACCGTGCGTAAGAAAGTAATATCTAAAGCATACCACTCTTCCCTGCATGCTATCAATAATCCATGTAACGTAAGAGGACGACTATTTCTTAGTGCCCAATCTCACAAGAAATAAATAGGAGCTGTGGCCGGTACGTCTTCGCATGGATACTCGCTTCGTTCTATTGTTGCTTTTTTAAGGTATACAATGGTTGAACTGATATGTCGTGGAGTCAGGACGTGTACACGCGACGTACGTTGCTGTTACATGCGAGGAATCTTCATACAGCTGCCCAGGACATGTGAATGGCTTTGCCACTGAATTTTGTGTTTATGAAACCAGATGCACTTTGCTGGGAATGACTTATCGCAGGTCTCTTTCCGGATGACTCTGGTGTCCCAAGTTGAACCATATGCTTTTGTTTCCCAATGCTATTAACTACAAGGAATGTTTTTGTTTTATAATTTCTGATTCTCTTATCTGTAAAATATATTAATTAGGTAAATTATAAATTTATAATTTCAAACAGTTGTATATTATGCTTAGTTGTAGTTTAACAGTGGTGGTTACCCTCTTTAATAGATTTCGCTATCATGAAAGAGTGTAGGTTACACAATTTGATAATGTAACAACTGTAATTACATATTTTTATTCACATAGGTATAATGTACCTGTGGTGGTTATATGAGTTGGTTGATTTTGTTTTGAAGGCACTTGAGTTTTACAAATTCATTGATTTAGCTCTGACCAAACAGTTGCGATTACGCAGTTTCGTTGATTTAGCTATAATGAAACAGTAGTATTTATACACCTTGGTTGAATTAGCTATAATGAAACAGTAGTATTTATACACCTTGGTTGAATTAGCTATAATGAAACAGTAGTATTTATACACCTTGGTTGAATTAGCTATAATGAAACAGTAGTATTTATACACCTTGGTTGAATTAACTATAATGAAACAGTAGTATTTACACACCTTGGTTGAATTAGCTATAATGAAACAGTGGTATTTATACACCTTGGTTGAATTAGCTATAATGAAACAGTGGTATTTATTCACCTTGGTTGAATTAGCTATAATGAGACATTGGTGATTAAACGCTTTATATTATTTTGCTTTTATGAAATAGTGGTTGTACATACTTTGATTTAGTTATAAAAAACTGTGGGGGTTTCAAACAGTAGGGACTGATATATCTATCATGATAAATTAGTGGTTATATAATTTGATTGAATCAGACATAATAAAATAGTGCTAATTAAACATTTTCGTTGATTTAACTATACTGAGAAAATGGTGGTTACACATGTTGGTTTTATAGCTATACTGAAACAATAGTGGTTGCATACTGTGGTTCATTTTTCTATAATGTTGAATGTTGGTTACACACTTTTATTGATTTGTATATAATGAAGCAGTCAGTGGTCGTTACAGTGTTTGGTTCATTTAGCTATAATGATGGTTACACACTTTGGTAGATATAGCTTTTACGAAAAAGTGGTGGTTACATACTTTGACTGATTTAGGTATAATGAAACTTTGGTGGTTGCATGGTTTCATTAATTTTGGTACAATGAATATTGGTGGGTACACATTTTGGTATATATAGCTATAATGAAATAATGATGGTTACACACTTTGGTTGATATAGCTATAATGAAATAATGATGGTTACACACTTTGGTTGATATAGCTATAATGAAACAGTGATGGTTACACACTTTGGTTGATATAGCTATAATGAAATATTGATGGTTACACACTTTTGTTGATGTAACTATGATGAAACAATGATGGTTACAAACTTTGGTTGATATAGCTATAACGAAACAATAATGGTTACACACTTTGGTTGATATAGCTATAATGAAACAATGATGGTTACAAACTTTGGTTGATATAGCTATAACGAAACAATAATGGTTACACACTTTGGTTGATATAGCTATAATGAAACAATGATGGTTACACACTTTTGTTGATGTAACTATAATGAAACAATGATGGTTACAAACTTTGGTTGATATAGCTATAATGAAACAATGATGGTTACAAACTTTGGTTGATATAGCTATAACGAAACAATAATGGTTACACACTTTGGTTGATATAGCTATAATGAAACAATGATGGTTACAAACTTTGGTTGATATAGCTATAACGAAACAATAATGGTTACACACTTTGGTTTATATAGCTATAATGAAACAATGATGGTTACACACTTTTGTTGATGTAACTATAATGAAACAATGATGGTTACAAACTTTGGTTGATATAGCTATAACGAAACAATAATGGTTACACACTTTGGTTGATATAGCTATAATGAAACAATAATGGTTACACACTTTGGTTGATATAGCTATAATGAAATATTGATGGTACAAACTTTTGTTGATGTAACTATAATGAAACAATGATGGTTACAAACTTTGGTTAATATAGCTATAATGAAACAATAATGGTTACACACTTTGGTTGATATAACTATAACGGAACAGCGATGGTTACAGATTTTTCTCGTTTGGATGTAATGAAATGTTGATGGTTACACACTCTTGTTGATTTCGTTATAATGAAACTGTCTTTTTACACTTTAATTCAGTTAGCTCTAATGAAACAATTGTGGTTACACACTTTTGTTGATCTAGTTGTAATGAAACATTGGTGGTTACATCTTTGATTACACAGCTATAACGGATTGTTAAGGTTACACACTCTGGTTGGTTTTCCTGTTATGAAAAGTAGCGGTTTTACAATTTGGTTAATCTTGCTACAATAAAATAGTGGTGGTTACACACTTTGATTAATTTAATTATAATGAAGCAATATCAGTTTCACTTTCGTTGATTTAGTCTAAAAAAACAATGATGGTTACGCATTTTGGTTGATTTGACTACAATGATACAGTGACGGTTACCTACTTTTGTTGGTTGATTTTGCTTTCTGTCTAGGTGTATGCGTATAATGTTTTCTACGGTTTGTGGAGGAAACTTATTGATGTTGATGAAGTATTGTTTTATTTTGTCTAATTCATCGTTAATTTTATCTGGTGAGCATAGTTTTATGGCTGTGTTTATTTGTTTTCTTAGTATGTTGAGTTTTTGTTTTGTTTCATGTGCTGAGTCCCAAGGAATGCATAGTCCAGTATGGGTGATTTTTCGGTGGATTCCTGTTTCAAACTGTGTATCGGTTCTTGTAATTTTGAGGTTAAGAAATGATATTTGATTGCTTTCTTCTTGTTTACACCCATACTGGACTATACATTCCTTGGGACTCAACCCAAACGAGCCGTTTTTTACATATATATTTCTCTACAAGTGGGTTTTCTCGACATCACTGATTATTAAATCCAGTAACAGTCGAATAAACAATCAAGATACGAAGAAATAAAATATTCCAATGTCTTTAATACTGACTTTATGTGACTTCTGAAAGCTATAAGACAGTTAACACTTCTCCTTTTTGTTGAGGTCATTTGTCATCGTTTTCACAAGAAATGTCATGTACGTCGCTTATCTATTGTTTTTCAAAGCCTTTACTAATGTCCTGCATTTAATTATAGTGTTCCCAGGAGTGTAAACGTGTTCTGTTCAAATAGTAATGAACATTTTTCGCTTGTCCCTATCTCTCCTTTACAAGTGATTAATTTTTAGTGACAATTTCGAACTCGGAGTGAACCAATTAAATATACATTTGGTCTTTACCCTAGCTTCCCTGAAGAACTGACAGTGGAAGTTATTTGTTCCTGATTGTTAATATATTTATAAATTTGTATCACATATGTGTTTCTTTTATTACATCTATAAAGTGCCAGTCTGTGCTTTCGAACTCTATTCCCAATGAAGGGAATACGTAGTACTGACTTCCCAAGTGTCATATATACAGCAACAGTGTAAGGTCAAGAGTTCAGTGTCCTGTGGAACCACTTCTGAAGGATCACGTGACCAGTACGACCCAGAGGTCTCACGAGGCCATCTTACACAGGCTAACTTCGAACTCACGCGTCGCTTCTTATGTATAACTGTTAACGTTAAACTCTTAAAATTGATTCACTTAACTCGTTAACACGTTAAACTGTGAGACAGATTAGGGTATGTTGTTTTTGTATTAGTTAAAGTCAGTTTGTACAAGACCAAATAATCTTTGCGATAGAACTAGAACTGATATACAACTACTGATTAGACTTAGTTGTATTTTATCACCAGAGAAGTAGGGTTGGGACCACGTCTTGAGCCCCGGGGTTCTGAATGCGGGTCATTAACCTTGTCATTATCACGGTGATTGGTAGCGTCCTTGCAGTAGCCAAGTAAGGCAGAGCGTTTTTCTTTACGACCTTAACACAGATAACTAAAGTCACAGCAGTCATGTAAAACCACGTCTTATTTGTAACGCCCGAAGGTCCTAGCACATAGACCCTGGTTCTGATAATAATCTATAGCTCTAATAGCTGATAAAATTATATTTTAAAGTCATGTAACATCCGTCTTTCTTAAAACATCATCCGGCGACTCAAGAAATGCTATTAACATCAATCCTGTCTCGTTTCGAAATTAATACGGATTTTAACAAAATAATCAACATTTCGAACGACTTCTACGATCACTGTCTTTTCGAACAATCGTTAAATTGAGTAGACACGAAAAGACAAATCCGTGTGACAATTTAACATATAGAAAGTAAATACTGGTACGGTTGATGGTTTGTTTTATTAGTAGCCTTTTTATTTGATTTGAACATGAATTAACAAATGTTTGTTTATTTGCTCACCTGAACGACATCACATGGGTTAAACGGTAAGTTCAGACTTTTACTGCTAAGACGTAGACGCAATTTTGAGCTTCTGGCAACGAGTTAGCGTCTCAGGCTCCCTGAAGTGGTTAACCTGATCAGAACTGTGATATAGAAAGTCTCTTATAACACACCCACAGATGAAAGTGAGACGTGTGTTTCGGTAGAACCACACCTAGAACTATTCAGCATACTCATATATTCAGCTTAATACGGTTAACCCTTCGGCCACGATCGAGCTTGAATTGAGATAAACTTAATGAAACTGAATTACTTTAAAACAACTTACACGGAATGTTTATAAAGTAATGGTAAGCGAGTCAATGAGTTATGTAACGTAAGAATATCAATATGAATATTTTTGTTTTGTTTGGTATAAGCTTTAGTAACAAGTAAATTATCAATAAGAAAACAGTAAATTCTGTGGTTCACTGATAAGGAATTAACTGTTGTTTTTTTTTAATTCAGCGCAAAGCTACACGAGAGCTATCTGTGCTAGCCGTCCCTAATTTAGCAGTGTAAGACTAGAGGGAAGGCAGCTAGTCATCACCACCCACCGCCAACTTTTGGGCTACTCTTTTATCGACGAATAGTAGGATTGACCGTCACATTATAACGCCCCTACGAATGAAAGGGCGAGCATGTTTGGTGCGATGGGGATTCGAACCCGCGACCCTCAGATTACGAGTCGAACGCCTTAACCCACCTGGCTATGAGGGGCCTAAGAAATGAGTAGCTTACTTTATCTAGTGGTATATATAAAAACTGATATTTGTTTATAGTTATTTGTACAATGATTTGTAATTCTTGTATTGAACCTCAAAATTTCTTTCCCATACGTTATTTCATTATTTATAAAATACTTTTATTCTCCTCAGTCCTATAGTTTTTCTAACGCCTTACTTATAAAACTATTTGTTTTGTCTAAACATACCATCTAACATTCCAGTTGTTAACGGAGTCACCTGTTCATGTCTGTTTAACTTTCTCTGCTTTGTTTTCACCGAGTTCTGTGCGTAGGTGTTAGGGTTCAGCAAGAAGGGTTTCCCAATACAGTTATACTTGACTGTTCATTATTAGCATGAAAAAGTACAGTCTTCCAGCAAACTGGACTTCCGATTTTAGTCGCAATTTAAAGTTGGCATTGACGACTAAAGAATATATTTTTATTTCGTGCTACTGAGGTTATTTTGGGGTTAGAAAACAAAAATGTCCCGAATGTGAAATACCGCAGAGGTATATGTTACACTCGTGATTAGTGTTATATAAGGCCTGGCATGGTCAAGTGGTTAAGGAACTCGACTTGTAATTCGCGGATTCGAATCCCTGTCATTCCAAACATGCTCGCTCCTTCAGCCGTGGGGGCGTTATAATGTCATTGTCAATCCTACTATTTGTTGGTAATAAAGAAGCCCGAGAGTTGGCGGTGGGTGTTCATGACTAGCTGCCTTCCCTCTAGTCTTACACTGCTAAATTAAGGACGGCTAACGGAGATAGCCCTCGTGTAGCTTTACGCGAAATTCAAACCAAACAAACAGGGTTATATAAACTTAAATATAAGTTAAGGAGTGAACACTCTGGCAAAAGCACATTGACCTTGATACATTTTATCTATTATTTATGTAACAAACATAGAGTAACTTAATCACAACTACAAACTCAAAAACATAGAAATAGTGAAATTATTAAATGAAAGTATTATTGTGTTAGTAACTATTAAATATTATTGCATAAATAAACTACGTTGGAGAACAACATGAGTTTATTAAGTACGAATTGGGTATCAAATGTTATTATTATAAAACCATTATATCTTTAGAAAGAATTAACATAATCTGTTGTATTAATGGAAGTTTAAAAACAGTAAACATGGAAGACACGAATTGGGCCTTAAATGAGATTAGTGTTGTTTTTAATTCAAACTTTTGTATTATTGTTTTTACAAATTCTAGAGGGCGTTTTTGAGTTACGTGATAGGCATAGCTTAATGAATATAATCTTGAAGATTTCAAAAAAATGGTTTGAGCAAAATGACTAAAAAAAGGTGAGTTAAACTAAAGGTGATTAATTAATGAGTTTACTGATTAATTGTTTGTTAAGTTAGGGAACTTATGTTTATTTCAGTTATATGTTATATCACAACTATCAATACTGAGTTTGTGGTTCAACCAAGTGCTAGATGTACGAAAAAATATTGTTATCTATAAGAAAAACAAAGTAAACAATATTGCTTTGTTAATGTATACTGTATTTGTTAACTTGTAAAATTTGTAGTTAAATAACATAAAATGTATGTTTATCAAATATTAACTGGAGTGGAATCTCAATTCCTGCTTTATAACGATTAATCTAAGAAAACTCGTTCAACAATAGAAACCGTTACAATTTAAGCGTCAGGAGTGGGATTATTATGGCAAGATATAATAGCAATTGAAATGAATTCAAGATGGCGAGAGATACTAAAACCGACGTCAAAAAATTACTGAAAATGATGAACCAAGAATAAAGAAAAAGAAAATAATAAAAAGAGGCCATGAAGAAGATTAAAAGTCACGGAGGTTAACAGAGGAACAAGATGGAGGTTTTGAGTAAAAGATGAGTTGTATAAAGTTACAAAAAATCCAACAAAGGATAATGACAACATAATCGGAGAAGTGCAAATGTGCGTCACTGAAGTAAAAGAGAAAGTATAATGTGTGGCTCAGTATGACCAGGTGGGTTATGGCGTTCGACTCGTAATCTGAAGGTCGCAGGTTCAAATCCCCGTTGCACCAAACATTCTTGCCCTTTCAGCCGCAAAGGCGTTATAATGTGACGGTTAATACCTCTATTTGTTGGTAAAAGAGTAGCCCAAGTGTTGGCGGTGGGTGGAGATGACTAGCTTCTTTCCTTCTAGTCTTTCATTGCTAAGTTAGGAACGGCTAGCGCAGATAGCCCTCGTGTAGCTTTGTGCGAAATTCAAAACAAACCAAACAAACCAGATCTAAAGCACCTATAACACAAAATAACGTTAAATTATACATTTTGTCTTACAATAATATTTTTACCTCAATTTCTTTAAAGTATATAACCGTCTTTATGCAACTAAACTTTTAAAAAGTGTTTAATCGCCTTGTATTGTCTCCCTTTAGATCAGTGTTAATTAAGTTCATGGATTTATAACCCTAAATTTAGAATTTCGATTCCCTGTTTATGGTGATAAGAGAAGGACCACTACATGTTTTCATAAATGAGGGAAGGACTGCCACATGTTTATAGTAAGGAAAGGACTGCTACATGTTTATGATAGTGAAAGAAGAACTTTCACATATTTATGGTAATGAGAGAAGGACTTTCACATGTTTATGGTAATGAGGGAAGTACTGCTACATGTTTATGGTAATGAGGGAAGAACTGCCACACGTTTATGGTAGTGAGAGAAGGACTGTCACATGTTTATGATAGTGAGGAAAGGACTGCTACATGTTTATGGTAGTGAGGGAAGGACTGCCACATGTTTATGATAGTGAGGGAAGGACAGCCACATGTTTATAGTAGTGAGGAAAGAACTGCCACATTTTTATTGTAGTAAGGAAAGGACTGCTACATATTTATGGTAGTGTGAGAAGGACTGTCGCATGTTTATGATAGTGAGGAAAGGTCTGGTACATGTTTATGGTAGTGATGATAGAACTGCTACATGTTTATGGTAGTGAGAAAAGGACTGACACATGTTTATGGTAGTGAGGACAGGACTGCCACATGATTTATGATAGTAAGGAAAGGACTGCTACATAATTATGGTAGTGAGAGATGGACTGCCACATGTTTATGGTAGTGAGGAAAGGACTGCCACATGTTTATGGTAGTAAGGAAGGACTGCTACATATTTATGATAGTGAGAGAAGGACTGTCGCATGTTTATGATAGTAAGGAAAGGACTGCTACATATTTATGGTAGTGAGAGAAGGACTGCCACATGTTTATGGTAGTGAGGAAAGGACTGTCACATATTTATGACAGTAAGGAAAGGACTGCCACATCTTTATGACAGTAAGGAAAGGACTGCTACATGTTTATGATAGTGAGAAAAGGACTGCCAGGTGTTTATGGTAATGATGGAAGGACTGCCACATGTTTATAGTAGTGAGAGAAGGACTGCAACATGTTTATGGTAGTAAGGAAAGGACTGCTACATATTTATGGTAGTGAGAGAAGGACTGCCACATGTTTATGGTAGTGAGGAAAGGACTACCACATGTTTATGGTAGTGAGGAAAGGACTGTCACATGTTTATGGTAGTAAGGAAAGGACTGCTACATATTTATGGTAGTGAGAGAAGGACTGTCGCATGTTTATGATAGTGAGGAAAGGTCTGCTACATGTTTATGTTAGTGACGAAAGGACTGACACATGTTTATGGTAGTGAGGACAGGACTGCCACATGATTTATGATAGTAAGGAAAGGACTGCTACATAATTATGGTAGTGAGAGATGGACTGCCACATGTTTATGGTAGTGAGGAAAGGACTGCCACATGTTTATGGTAGTAAGGAAGGACTGCTACATATTTATGGTAGTGAGAGAAGGACTGTCGCATGTTTATGATAGTGAGGAAAGGACTGCTACATGTTTATGGTAGTGAGGGAAGGACTGCCACATGTTTATGATAGTGAGGGAAGGACAGCCACATGTTTATAGTAGTGAGGAAAGAACTGCCACATTTTTATTGTAGTAAGGAAAGGACTGCTACATATTTATGGTAGTGTGAGAAGGACTGTCGCATGTTTATGATAGTGAGGAAAGGTCTGGTACATGTTTATGGTAGTGATGATAGAACTGCTACATGTTTATGGTAGTGAGAAAAGGACTGACACATGTTTATGGTAGTGAGGACAGGACTGCCACATGATTTATGATAGTAAGGAAAGGACTGCTACATAATTATGGTAGTGAGAGATGGACTGCCACATGTTTATGGTAGTGAGGAAAGGACTGCCACATGTTTATGGTAGTAAGGAAGGACTGCTACATATTTATGATAGTGAGAGAAGGACTGTCGCATGTTTATGATAGTAAGGAAAGGACTGCTACATATTTATGGTAGTGAGAGAAGGACTGCCACATGTTTATGGTAGTGAGGAAAGGACTGTCACATATTTATGACAGTAAGGAAAGGACTGCCACATCTTTATGACAGTAAGGAAAGGACTGCTACATGTTTATGATAGTGAGAAAAGGACTGCCAGGTGTTTATGGTAATGATGGAAGGACTGCCACATGTTTATAGTAGTGAGAGAAGGACTGCAACATGTTTATGGTAGTAAGGAAAGGACTGCTACATATTTATGGTAGTGAGAGAAGGACTGCCACATGTTTATGGTAGTGAGGAAAGGACTACCACATGTTTATGGTAGTGAGGAAAGGACTGTCACATGTTTATGGTAGTAAGGAAAGGACTGCTACATATTTATGGTAGTGAGAGAAGGACTGTCGCATGTTTATGATAGTGAGGAAAGGTCTGCTACATGTTTATGTTAGTGACGAAAGGACTGACACATGTTTATGGTAGTGAGGACAGGACTGCCACATGATTTATGATAGTAAGGAAAGGACTGCTACATAATTATGGTAGTGAGAGATGGACTGCCACATGTTTATGGTAGTGAGGAAAGGACTGCCACATGTTTATGGTAGTAAGGAAGGACTGCTACATATTTATGGTAGTGAGAGAAGGACTGTCGCATGTTTATGATAGTGAGGAAAGGTCTGCTACATGTTTATGGTAGTGAGGATAGGACTGCTACATGTTTATGGTAGTGAGAAAAGGACTGCCACATGTTTATGGTAGTGAGGAAAGGTCTGCTACATATTTATGGTAGTGAGAGAAGGACTGTTGCATGTTTATGATAGTGAGGAAAGGACTGCCAGGTGTTTATGGTAATGAGGGAAGGACTGCCACATGTTTATAGTAGTGAAAGAAGGACTGCAACATGTTTATGGTAGTAAGGAAAGGACTGTTACATATTTATGGTAGTGAGAGAAGGACTGCCACATGTTTATGGTAGTGAGGAAAGGACTGTCACATGTTTATGACAGTAAGGAAAGGACTGCCACATGTTTATAGTAGTGAGGAAAGGACTGCCACATGTTTATGGTAGTGAGGAAAGGACTGCCACATGTTTATGGTAGTGAGGAAAGGTCTGCTACATATTTATGGTAGTGAGAGAAGGACTGTTGCATGTTTATGATAGTGAGGAAAGGACTGCCAGGTGTTTATGGTAATGAGGGAAGGACTGCCACATGTTTATAGTAGTGAAAGAAGGACTGCAACATGTTTATGGTAGTGAGGAAAGGACTGTCACATGTTTATGGTAGTAAGGAAGGACTGCTACATATTTATGGTAGTGAGAGAAGGACTGTCGCATGTTTATGATAGTGAGGAAAGGTCTGCTACATGTTTATGGTAGTGAGGATAGGACTGCTACATGTTTATGGTAGTGAGAAAAGGACTGCCACATGTTTATGGTAGTGAGGAAAGGTCTGCTACATATTTATGGTAGTGAGAGAAGGACTGTTGCATGTTTATGATAGTGAGGAAAGGACTGCCAGGTGTTTATGGTAATGAGGGAAGGACTGCCACATGTTTATAGTAGTGAAAGAAGGACTGCAACATGTTTATGGTAGTAAGGAAAGGACTGTTACATATTTATGGTAGTGAGAGAAGGACTGCCACATGTTTATGGTAGTGAGGAAAGGACTGTCACATGTTTATGACAGTAAGGAAAGGACTGCCACATGTTTATGGTAGTGAGGAAAGGACTGCCACATGTTTATGGTAGTGAGGAAAGGACTGCCACATGTTTATGGTAGTGAGGAAAGGACTGTCACATGTTTATGGTAGTAAGGAAAGGACAAAGGAATGCTACATATTTATGGTAGTGAGAGAAGGACTGTCGCATGTTTATGATAGTGAGGAAAGGTCTGCTACATGTTTATGTTAGTGACGAAAGGACTGCTACATGTTTATGGTAGTAAGAAAAGGACAGCCACACGTTTATGGTAGTAAGAAAAGGACAGCCACACGTTTATGGTAGTGAGGAAAGAACTGCCACATTTTTATTGTAGTGAGGAAAGAACTGCCACATTTTTATTGTAGTAAGGAAAGAACTGCTACATGTTTATGGTAGTGAGAGAAGGACTGTCGCATGTTTATGATAGTGAGGAAAGGTCTGCTACATGTTTATGTTAGTGACGAAAGGACTGCCACATGTTTATGGTAGTGAGAAAACTACTGCCACATGTTTATGGTAGTGAGAAAAGTACTGCCACATGTTTATGGTGTTATAAGTAGCTCCATTTGCAAAGATAGAATTATGTTGCTGACCAATATTCTCATTTTAACATTTACGTCACCGTGTCCACCTGCCACCATCAAGGCAAGTGATCTTAATTGCAAGGTACAGCTATATATTCCGAATTCCATATGACATTTTGCGAAACCTCCACTTACATGTGTTAAGTGGTCATTTGCCCAATTTTTATTAATTTTTTTTAATGGACAGGCGATTCCAAGTTCGTGTGGCTTCGACACTTTTTCGTTCTTTTCTACGGAAACTTGGAGTTCATCAAGACTTTGTTTTGAGTGTCAGACTTTTCAGTAAAAGAATAATGCCATCACTGAACAACTGCCCCTTACTATTGAAAATGGGCTCTATGATGATGGCTTCCACATCTCATGTCAGTCGTCAAACATGAGGTATATTGAGCGGCAGGTACAAACTGCCCTCAGTCCTTTACTGAACTGGACCATGGATTAACTTTCCTCTATCTAAAACCATTTGGAAGCACTTTTGAGCCAACGAGATATTCACTCCGATCCTGAATTCCATGTTGTGAATTTGTGCTTCCTGTGGTCCCTGAGTCAAAGTTCGTAGGGCATATCTTTGATCATAAGTTAACCTTTATACCACACATTAAGCATGAGTTAAGTGTACAAGAGCACTGAACTTCTTTCGTGAATTCTCTTCTGGGAAGCAGATTGATGTTCTATGCTAAAGAGATATCGTGCTGTCATTCGATAGAAATTGGACTATGGGTCTCTGGTCTATAGCTCTTTCAGGACTTCGGCCTTGAAGATGCTGGAACCCGTTCATCATCAGGAGCTTTGGCTCTGCACTGGAGCTTTCCTCACTTTTCCAGTCCAGAGTTTGTACACAGAGTCTCATGAACTTCCTGTATACCTCCGTTGTTTGTAACTGTTTTTACTGTATACTTCAAACCTCTGATTCTTACCACAGCATCCCACCTGGGGTTGTGTTTTCCTCGTTCAGAGGGTCATGCTTTTACAGAATAGATGAGCTGCCTTTGTTCCTTTTGGTCTTCGTATTCAGACGCAGTTGGATGAATTGGGTCTGTCCTTGGATAACATTGCTGTATCTACAGGTCAGCCTATCCAACCACGGCTTATTACAATTCCCAAATGTGCTCTTTCTTTAAGTCATCTGACAAAACCAGATACTCCCGATTGGAAGTACCGTCTTTTATTTGCTGAACATCTTTCAAACCATCTTTCCATTCCTATTTATACAGATGATTCGAAATCAGGTGACTGTGTGGGCTCTGCCATGGTTTGTTGTGGTTTGGTGGTTGCATGCAGAATCCCCTCTACAGCTTCTGTGTTCACTGTTGAACTATATGCCATTTCTCTTGCCCTGGATCACATAGAAGCCAACTAGTACTCAAACTGCACTATTTATACTGACTCACTTAGTTCTTTACTGGCCCTGAAATCACTTCACATTAGTTCACACCCTGTTCTTGCTGATATTCGAAACCAACTGGCCAATTTCTCTTTAACATCTACTTCTATCCAGTTTTTCTGGATACCAGGCCACGTTGGTATTCGCGGGAACAAGCTCGCCGACACCGCAGCTAAGTCTATTTGCTCTGGCACTATCACTGTTGTGTCTGTTCCATACATGGACTATGGTCATATATTTAAGGCTCAGCTCTGTGCCAGCTGGAAGTCGACTTGGAGTGAGCAATGTGAAAACAAGTTTTTCCAAATAAAACCCTCAATTTGACTTTGGCCATCTTGCTTCCGTAAGGATCGGAAGGAGGAAGTTGTTCTAACTAGACTAAGCATTGGTCACAGTTTTTTAACTCATTGTTTTCTTTTACCTGGGACTGATGCATTAGTGTGTAGTATTGTTTGTGTAACACTCATGTCACAATAAGCCACATTTTACTGTCTTGCTGTCATCACAACTCTCAACGACGGCACCATTTTAAACATGTTCTGTCTTCTTAACGTTGGACACTGTCCACCTTACAAATGTGTTTAGTTTTTTCAAGGCCATTGACCTTTTTAACACTATTTAAGTTTCTAATTTATAAATTAAACTTTGTTTTGTTTTACTTTGATTCATTTTTATGAAATTTAATACTTTAACTTTAACTTTTTACAGATGTTTGGAACAGATAGCCTAGTTACTTTGCGCCATAAAACGCCAAACCAACCAACCAACCAACCTTTTTCCACTAATTCATGACATTTAAACTTGTAGACAAGGGTTAAGAAAACATCTGGAACCAACACAAGATTTACAATATTAAGATCAGGGGTCGATTCCACTTGGTGGACTCAGCAGATAACCCAATGTGGCTTTGCCATAAGAAACACACACACTAACACAAGAATAATCTCTTTAATAATTTGACAACTTCTAAACAATATTTAAAACAAAGGTTGTTTATCTTTGATTAAACTGCATAGTATTAAAACATCTCAATGTTTCCTATCAACCTCACATTATAATTTTTTCCCCTAGCTTGTTTGTTTGTTTTTTGAATTTCGCGCGAAGCTACTCACGGGCTATCTGCGCTAGCCGTCCCTAAACTAGCAGTGTAAGACTAGAGGGAAGGCAGTTAGTCATCACCACCCACCGCCAACTTTTGGGCTACTCTTTTACCAACGAATAGTGGGATTGACCGTCACATTATAACGCCCTCACGGCTGAAAGGGCGAGCATAGTTGGTGCGACAGGGATGCGAACCCGCGACCCTGAGGTTACGAGTTGAGCGCTTTAACCCACCAGGCTATGCCGGGGCTTTCCGCTAGCTACACAATTAGCCATCCATTTTTGGAAGCTTCAGTTTTATTGAGTTATTTGTGTTGAATATGACAGCTTGTTTGAAATTATCAGCAGTTTTAACAAAGAAGAATTTCCATAAAACATTTCAACTCATCCATTCGTATCTTAACTAAACTATTGTAAACCTGCAGAATTAATTGTGCATGTGTATAACAAACTGGCGGTATTTGCGCATGTGCAGGTCGGCCATGCTTTACAAATAGGTTCGTTAGTGTGTTCACTTAAAAGTTCTGGGAGTGTTAGTTGGTTATGATATACGGCGAAGTCTGATTTCATCATTTCTTGATATACGTGTACAAAAATTTAAAGTTTTTCCTGCCCAAGTATTAAATGGTGATTTCTGGACCGGAACTAAGTCTTGCTGGTTACAATAAAATTATATAACCCAGTCCGTGACGGCCGACTAATAAAACAACCATGCAGGTTTCAACAAAACCACTGTTTAAACATTCTCAAGAACAGCGCTGACTGTTGTAAGATTTAATCTATCGATGAACGCCTGTCTGAGTGCAGCTGCAACACCTTTACATTGGAAGGCCATATCCCTCCACGAGGATTTGAACATCCTTTAGCCGGATGGGGGCGGAGAAACCTTTTCATTCTGAGGCAATTATGTGGAATTTTAGTGCTGCGTTTAACATTACGTTTTTTTCTTTTGCTTTGTTTTGTTCCTTGTTAAATTCGTAATGTCTACGTTGTTTGTTTAGGGTAAGTTTCAGGAAAATGGGGTGGGGAATGAATACACTGATGACCATATACAGTTGAAGTGGAATTATAATATTCGGACAAATATTGTTGATTATGTACATCTATAAACATATATATATATATGTAGCCCGTGTATCTGAGATAGTCGTTGGAAAATTGAAATTTTTAATGCCCCTGTTCTGCTGTGATGAAAACTTCCAACTGACACCTCTTGAGGTCGTGTTCAAAGTTCAATGATTTCTTCGATTGAGAGCTTATTAGAACACTGTATTTGTGAACGTTACTATATGACAGACTGGTGATTGAGAAGGCCGGTGTATATGTACGGGTGTTGAATGATGTTAACACGTCTGGTTAGCAGTTTCCTTCCCTTTACAGATAACATTTTAAAACATTTAATGAAATAAGCTATAATGTTTGAAAATGTTATATAGAGTTTGTGGTTTATTTTTATAGTGTCGGGGTGTAAACATAAGTATTTTTCTACATATGTATCTATCATACTTAATTGTTTTGGTAATTATTTCGTTAATCTGTTTGCTCGTGTGTTTCGAACGTTCGCAGAAATACACACAAGGAATACCTGATTTAGCAATACTAATTTTGTTCTAATAGAGCCGAGGAACGCAAGTACAACTGCTAAGTATGACTGTCATTCTTATAACTTATAAATAGTCTCAAAGTACGAGAGAAAGTTTTCGGCTACGATACATGAACCATAGATCCCAGGTTTCGTAGTCCATCTATCGAGCAAGCTATGTACATACAGATATTTTATCAAGAAACTTGAAAATAATTCTTTAAGACAGAATATACGTGGTGGTTTTACATGGTACACGACTTTGATGAGTGAGAAACACTGTGTTATACACCCGTAGCCTTATTGCTTATGATGCTATAACGGGATAACAGAAACACCTTTCGTGTTGGTTATTATTTTAAAACCTTTTGTTTTGTTTTATTCTTTGATTGCTTTGTCAGGTATTACCGCGAACACTCTTTTGTTTCAATACTTTGTTTTCAAATCTCATACACGTTTAAATTACACAATTTTTCGACGTGGCGATTCGTGATAAAAACACTTTACTATTGTCATCTTATAAAATGAGTGTCTTATTTCTCACATTTCAAATTGACAACACTTATTATGTTTGGCATGGCCAGGTAAGGGGTTAAGGCACTCGACTCTCAATCCGAGGGTTTCGAGTTCGAATCCCCATCACACGAAACATGCTGGCCCTTTCAGCCGTGGGGGCGTTATAATGTGACAATCAATCCCACTATTTGTCAGTAAAAGAGTAACCCAAGAGTTGGCGGTAGGTGGTGATGACTAGCTGCTTTCCTTCCAGCCTTACACTACTGAATTAGGGACGGATAGCGCAGATAGCCCTCGTGTAGCTTTGCGCGAAATTCAAAAACAAACAAACACTTATTCGTGTAACAATAGTATATACAGAACAAACTTTCTCTTTGAACAGATACGGTGTTTGTTCAAATCCATGGTATATCAAACAAGTGACTTTACTTATAACTCCAGATAGAAATACTGAAATTTCCACTCATAACTTCGTAAACAAGTTACATCTAACATCTTATTGTAAGTTACCAAACAAACTACATGCAAGGAAAGTTAAGAAAGTTTAATTTCAACTAAAATATTCTATCTAACATTTACGAACACACCCTAGCGTATACTGAACAAATTACATCTATTAACTATAACACTGAAGAAACTAATCTAGTCTTTATAATACAATTTAATGTGTTGTACTGATGCTGAGGTTTATCAGGTTTGTTACTGTTTGCCGTATATTTCAAACCAAAGTGCACAGTGAGTTGAATTACAGCTTTAGAATAAGTCTACCAAGGTCCTTACTTTTACAGTTTCGTCTTTAAAACCAAAAATGTTCATTGTGTAGAAAAAAAATACCAGTATAAGTGAAATACACTATTAATTATTTTTTTGAATAAATAACTGTTAATAACACCTTTTGAGTACAAGTAAAACTACGAAACGCAAGAACGCATCTCCGATTTTCCTGTGGCCCAAGTTGATAAGAATGGTGACACATTACTTCTTGAAGGGAGGTATCAATGATTAACTTCTGTGACCCAAGTTAAGAATGACGACACATTACCCCTGAAGAGAGGTATCAATAATTAAATCCTGTGATCCAAGTTAAGAATGGCGACACATTACTCCCTGAAGGGAGTTATCAATGATTAACTCCTGTGACCCAAGTTAAGAATGGTGACACATTACTCCCTGAAGGGAGGTATCAATGATTAAATCCTGTGATCCAAGTTAAGAATGGCGACACATTACTCCCTGAAGGGAGTTATCAATGATTAACTCCTGTGACCCAAGTTAAGAATGGTGACACATTACTCCCTGAGGGGAGGTATCAATGATTAATTCCTGTGGCACAAGTTGATAAGAATGGTGACACATTACTTCCTGAAGGGAGGTATCAATGATTAACTTCTGTGACCCAAGTTAAGAATGGTGACACATTACTTCTTGAAGGGAGGTATCAATGATTAATTCCTGTGGCCCAAGTTAATAAGAATGATGACACATTACTCCCTGAAGGGAGGTATCAATGATTAATTCCTGTGGCCCAAGCTAATATAAATGGTGACACATTACCCCTTGAAGGGAGGTATCAATGATTAATTCCTGTGGCTCAATCTGATAAGAATAGTGACACATTACCCCTTGAAGGGAGGTATCAATGTTTAACTCCTGTGGCTTATGCTGATGAGAATGGTGACACATTACCCCCTGAAGGGAGGTATCAATGATTAATTCCTGTGACCAAGTCCTTCCCTCTAGTCTATCATCTGGACATCACAGATGGCTACTCTTAATTATTATCGTTCATTTGATCAACAATCCAACAAATGAATGTACAATAATTACATCGAAAATCTACACAAGTGATGTTAAGCTTATAGTTTAAGAAGTGTATAGACAACACTATCTTCATTTAATGTACATAACTTCTAACTTGTTGAAATTGTGTGACAGGTCAGTTTATATTTATAAACTACTTGATAAATTTGAAGAATCATGCACGATGTTAAGAAATTATTGTTAATCACGAGTTGTTGACGCACGGACACCACGATAGGGCACGAGTCAGCATGGTGTGATACTAATAGGTTTCAAGTCTTTGAGAAAACGAAGTTAAAAAAGGGCAGACAAAGCTTTAGATATGTTTGTTTGTTTGTTTTTGAATTTCGCACAAAGCTACTTGAGGGCTATCTGTGCTAGTCGTCCCTAATTTAATAGTGTAAGACTAGAGGGAAGGCAGCTAGTCATCACCACCCACCGCCAACTCTTGGGCTACTCCTTTTACCAACGAATAGTGGGATTGACCGTAACATTATAATGCCCCCACGACTGAAAGGGCGAGCATGTTTGGTAGGACCGGGATTCGAACCCGCGACCCTCGGAGTTTGTTTAATGATAAATTTAAGTACGGTAATATTTAGTCCTAACTAAACAAAGAAAAAAAAACGTACATAAGCTAGAGTATTAACTTATCTTTCTAACGAATATAGGCCGTACTTAAAAAGGCTTAACTAATCTTGGGCCTAAGACAAATGGACTTATAAATTTCGGTGTTTGCGGTTAAAATTGTTTAGTATTATTCTATAAATTCTGCAGTGAACGAAGTATTGTACCAATAAAGGTATAAATTCTGCAGTGAACGAAGTATTGTACCAATAAAGGTAATAATTTGAGTGTAGAAGTTTTGTGTCTCTTCTAGTCTCTTGTAATTAAAGTCCACCTAAAACAGGTCATCTTTACACTATTTGAATGTATGACACGTTCGTAAAGTCCACCTAAAACAGGTCATCTTTACACTATTTGAATCTATGACACGTTCGTAAAGTCCACCTAAAACAGGTCATCTTTACACTATTTGAATGTATGACACGTTCGTAAAGTCCACCTAAAACAGGTCATCTTTACACTATTTGAATGTATGACACGTTCGTAAAGTCCACCTAAAACAGGTCATCTTTACACTATTTGAATCTATGACACGTTCGTAAAGTCCACCTAAAACAGGTCATCTTTACACTATTTGAATGTATGACACGTTCGTAAAGTCCACCTAAAACAGGTCATCTTTACACTATTTGAATGTATGACACGTTCGTAAAGTCCACCTAAAACAGGTCATCTTTACACTTTTTTTGAATGTATGACACGTTCGTAAAGTCCACCTAAAACAGGTCATCTTTACACTATTTGAATGTATGACACGTTCGTAAAGTCCACCTAAAACAGGTCATCTTTACACTATTTGAATGTATGACACGTTCGTAAAGTCCACCTAAAACAGGTCATCTTTACACTATTTGAATGTATGACACGTTCGTAAAGTCCACCTAAAACAGGTCATCTTTACACTATTTGAATGTATGACACGTTCGTAAAGTCCACCCAAAACAGGTCATCTTTACACTATTTGAATGTATGACACGTTCGTAAAGTCCACCTAAAACAGGTCATCTTTACACTATTTGAATGTATGACACGTTTCATCTTTACACTATTTGAATGTATGACACGTTCGATGACTGTTATGTGTTCGGTAATCATTTTCACATCTAGATCGTTATTTCATATTTTGGAATCAGAATCTTCTTTATGGAAATCTCAGTAGTGAACAGAACAAGTTTACAACACTGTATGTAGAGAGAAGGAGAAATAAACCTGACACATCAGTGTGTTGTGGAAAAGATATGGGATACACATGTTGTGAAAGAGAAATGGATCTGGTGCATTAGCATGTTTAATTTCTCGATTAGTAGTCAGGGTTAGTACACGTAAAGAAAAAGCGAGTGAAGTCACAGATTATTAAATGTGATATTGAAGATGTGAATCCTAACAGACATGTTTGTGAGTCCATTCAAAGATATATCCTGAAGATAACGCTACTCCTGGAATAAATGTTGCCTGTTTAATAAAGAAGAGATACAACACCACAATGTATCGGTGGCTATCAAAAATGCTAGAATTATTTTATGACATGAACTATGTAACTAAGTCTAGGTTCCCTTTATAAGAAAACCGAAACCAAGACAACTGGCTAAGAGATACGAATGTAACAACACGTCACTGATTGATATCAAGTCTGAAATATATCAATAGCAACACGAACATTTCATGGCTGGGAATATATCAAAATCCGCTTCTATTGGACACAATTTTTGTGCCTTCTTATCAGAGAGAACTAACATAAACAAAACGAAATCAGACGAGTACAGAACGGATATGATTCTAGTTTTAATCATTTTCCTAATAAAAATACAACATAAAGTCATAAGCTCTGTCTGTTTGGTAAACACAGAGATATAAACATAGAGTTTGTTTTTTTTCTAGGCAAAAACCTTGTATACCTATCACAACTGGATATACGTACCATCACAAACATTTTCATATTAAGTTATGTTAATATACGTACGAAAAGCTGAATATAAAGAAACATTAAATTGTCGAAACGTGAAAACTGACACGAGAGAACATAAGACATAATTATGAAAACAGATACATATGTTAGCACGTAGCATCGGCTACAAAAAGTTGCTACTATTAAGATGCATGAAATGAATTCCACAACTTTGTAACACTTTAGAAATCTTAGAGAAGCCGCTTTCTCCTGACTATATATTAACTCGTAAGTGCACGAGGTCACTTTCCAAGCGGTGTGGCCTATAAATCATTTACACTTCGCTCCAAGCATTCTTATAACCGTAGTATGATGGTCACATAGGGCAGGGCTGGTTGAAGTGTTCGGTAAATTCGAAGGTCAGACATCTTTCAGCCCTCCTGCGGGTTATTAAAATATGATCTTGTAGATTCAAGGACGGCTTGGGTTTGGGTTATGTAGTTCACTGTTGTGAGTCGAGCTGTGAGGAGGCACTCCTTGTACAATAGTTTATTTTTCCACAGAGAATTTTAATGTTCACCTGAAAAGAACAAACATCATATAACAAAGAAAACCGATAAAGTCTCCTGTCTAGCTAGTTATAAAAAGAAGCCCATATTTTAATCGACATTAATAAACTAAAAAATTGCTAGTAAACGACTAAAAAAAAAGTTTTGTAATGAATTAGTTACAAAAGATCCAAGTAATTTATTTGCATATGTTTTACGTGGTTACAATATACAATCGGGTGAGACTCCTTGATTATTACCTATCAGACTCGTATCACAACACAATCCTTACTAGATTCAGGCCTGGCATGGCCAGGTAGTTAAGGCACTCGACTCGTAATCTGAGGGTCGCGGGTTCGAATCCCCGCCACACCAAACATGCTCGTCTTTTCAGCCGTTGATGCGTTATAATGTGATGTTGAATCCTACTATTCGTTGGTAAAAGAGAAGCCCAAGAGTTGGCGGTGGGTGGTTATGACTAGCTGCCTTCCCTCTAGTCTTACACTGCTAAATTGGGGATGTTTATATGTTCATACTGTATTCAACCGTGACTAATTCTTGTACCACACCTGAGTTGTTTAACCAGTAAGATATTGTTTTGATGTTTTACTGATATCCAATAAACAAGTTTCAGTAATGTATGTGACAATATTAAGATTAATACAGGCAGCAAATGAAAAGTAAACACAAGTGAACAAACGAAACAAGGCTATCTACACTGTAAGGCTTGTGTATATTGTTTACAATATCGCCGGCTTCTTGTTGTGACCTCGACTTGGTGTTGAGGATGGGCGGATTTTTGAAAATCTGCACAGAAATAGGAAGAACTCCAGACCAACAGACCAGGAAAATAAAGCATGTGCTGTTTGTTTGTTTTTAAATTGTGATTTTGTGCAAAGCTACAAGAAGGTTATTTGTATTAACAGTTCCTAATTTAGCAACGTAAGACAAGAGGGAGGGCAGCTAGTCATCACCACCCACCGTCAACTCTTGGGCTATTCTTTTACCAAGAAATGGTGTGATTGATGTAACATTATAAAACCCCCACGATTAAAAGTTTAGGATCTTTGGTATAACAGGGATTCGAACCCAACCCTCAGATTACGAGACGAACACCCAACCACCTGATCAAGTATGTACCTAGATCCAATTTTGGGTTAGGAAAACGTTTGTGAGACATTCCATAAGACATTAAGTTAGATACCTCAACCACATGAGTAGGTATTCCAGCACCTGGGCAACAAGTGTGTCAAACTAAGGCTTGGGGCAAACTATAATGAAACTATGACGTCACAGTCCTACGAAGTTTTACCAAAAGAAGTTGAAGTCATGCGATGATGTCACCAGAGCAGATGACGTCATAAGCTAGAGACAATGATGTCATCAGAGTGTCATCAGAGGGTGCATTGCTAGACAACCATGACAGACGAGCTCGACATCTGAGATGGTGATGTCCACGATGTGGAACCAGAAGACGTAGCTAGCTAGCTCTATTAGGGAAATGTGATATCAGTTTGATGTCAGAAAGCCTGTTACTTCAGGCCGATTGCATTACTAATATTTATAAATAGAGTGTGTTTCTAAATATAGTGTCTGTGTAGACAAATGGTGTTGCTAGGCGGCTTGTTTTACTATACACGGATGATTTTATAAAGGTGGATAGTGTTAAAGAGAATTACATATAGATTTCAGCTTGCATTTAATTGGTTATGTTTTACAAAGATGTATATTTTGATAGGACAACATGCAGATGTAAAAGTGCTGCTATAGGACAATAGTGTTGCTAACACATTTAACATATACTGGTTATAGTTTCAGTTTCAATGTTTAAGCATTTTTCCTGAAAAGAATTATCATTTAAATAGCTTGCATTTTTGTAATATTAATAATTTGACATAAATGCTTACATTTTCACTAGTTTAACTTTATGCTATCCGTATAACAATGTTCTTGTCAAAATATTTCAATTTGTTGTTTCTTATGATAAAGGAGAAGAAAATGCACAACCAATTTTGATTTAACATGCTGGTTATAATTTCAGTTTCTGTATTTAAGCACAACGTTTTTCACAGTCAATGTCCTGAAAAGGACACTTACTTAAATATCGTGCATTTTCACCGATTTATCTTTATCGATATAACTATGTAAATTCTTACCTTTCATCTTAAGAAAAAACAAGTTAAAGTATTTTGTAAAGAATTTTTCTATTATTATCAAAGTCATTTTAGAGGTTTTGGTTTTGTTAAAATCCTCAAAGGTAAGACAAAACCACATTATATTTGATAAATCTCAGATAAAGTCGTCTTTCTCTACCAGAAAGTTTCTTTGATAGAACCTGATAAATTTAACTGTTACACTTTGATTAAACACGAAATGAACAATAAATTTATCCATTCGTGTCAATGTAGATCTTAAATATAGACACACACATTTAACACGATTTAACGTGTTAAAAATGATGAGTTGATTAAGACCATTAATTTCACGTGCTTCAGAACTCGTGAAATAGGGCACACTGGTTAAGCGCATATATTAATAACATTTGATTTAATCTGTTTACTCAGTTTATTTCATAATAAATCATAGCATTTAAAGAAGTATTCAAATAAAAATCCATGAACATAAATTCTGCCATTCTGAATTTGATAAAACAAGGAGAACTTTATTATATATGCCATATCGATACCATGATAAACAAACCAATATTTAAACAAAATAAATGGGATGTTATTAAAACACACACACACACACATGGGTTATGTGGTTTCGTCCTTATAGAAGAAAATATTGTTCATTTCTACTTAGAACATCTGCAGTAATGTTTGTCACCTTCCTTAGTTGAATATATTTTCCTATTTAAAGTCCTGTAGCTGTCGAATATGAATGTGCAAAGTAGTTTTGTAAGGTAATAAATTGAAATAATCGTCGTTTCTAGTAAGATAGGCAATAGATGAACCAAGTGCTTGTTCACGTTGTATAACAGTAGAGAAACCTAACTATCGTTTCTTCCCTACTTTACTGGCTTTTTTTCACTGCTGAGTTTGATCTCTTTTTGGCCACTTCATTAATGTACTAGATAGACAGAAACAAAACACAGCTACGTTATTTACTAATATAATGAATGTGGCTGAAAACAAACATTTCTATGTCAAAGAATCATAGAAATAAGAGTTATAGGATATACGGAAGAATATACTTACATTTAAAGGTTGGTTCATCATTTTTACGTCTTTTCAGTAGAACTGTATCATTCTCATCATTGTGGTTAAAAAGGTGTGGTATTTATATTTGAAACGGATATTAAACAGGAGGTTATGTTGTAACTTATATTGAGGTTATCAGTACAAATCAGAAACAGCTAAATCTGCATCTTGTAATAAAATCATAAACTTTACACATTAATTATTTAGTGGCTTTCAAATTTCACTGACATACAGAAACTCTACTTCAAGTGAATATTAAATTTATGCAGAAAATATATAATTATATAAAATTTGAACTGTTTATTTTGGAGTATAATGTAAACACATTGATAGCAGCAATGTGTCATAATTATGTTTTCAACCTTTGTTTTCATAAAATATTTTCTATCCATACTGATTGCCCTCTTTGTTTAGTAAAACCGTGAGTCAGATAGAAGTTTCTACTTTCAAATGAAAGCATTTTTTGATTAGCAAACACAAAAGGTCAACAAGCTTTCTTCCCCTTGCCATCCTGCCCTGTATATTTTTAAAACAGAAAAAAATTATCAAACCAATCAGTGGTCTTGAATATCAAACACGTGACTTATTTCAGAACTAGCCTGAAAATGACCAGGTAAACGTATAGACTAAATACAGTTAGTAAGAAATAAGCTCCACTTGACAAAGAAGTAGCAACAGTTATTGTTATTTACATACCTCCTTTAAACTCAACTGACTTATAAAGCTAAACATGTAAATAAGCGTCCTTTTCAAGAAAATCATCTGATGTGTAGCATCACTGATTTTAGTTGTGATCATAACATTGTTTTGTATCTGTTAATTTTATTTTTTGGACCGTATGTAAATTATAACATGAGAAAATTAAACTGATCTTTTAACTGATTGTTTACAGTTGTTTACAGTACAGTTGTTTACAGTCTATATAAAACCTTTCATACTGATACGGAATGAACATAATTTGTGTTAAAATTAATTCAATAAAATTATAAATTATGATGTTTACAGCACACGAGGTTTTGTTAAAGTAGTATGTGTGTGTGTGGACAATATTGTGTATATTAAGCTCACTATTGTTGTCGACACAAGTGTAAAAATAAAAACTCCTACCTAAACTTGGATATTAGCAATATATTAATATGTCTGTTCATGATTTCGTTGTAAAACGTTTTCATGTATATAGCTCCTTAATAGATATGTCTTTTTATGTAAGATTAGATTGCAAAATCTTTATTGTGATAAAATTAATAGCATTGAAAAGAAATATTGTGTCAATAACTTTTAATTATGTAAAATTAATAATAGTTTCGCATGTAATTATATCTCTACATTGTTGAAATGTAGAGACAATGAGTTCCTCATTCTCCAGTTAGAGAAATTACGCTTTCTATATGTCTGTGACCATGTGATGACTTTTGTATTTCTTAACACTCAAGGTATATCAAGACTGTCACTAGTCTTGATGTCGCTGTCCCCACAAATTCGTATGAACGATCCTGTGATGACCTTCCAACAAATAACTGTTTTGACATCAGACAATCTCAAGGTCTATTGAAGAAGAAAGTTTTGTCTTCAAGTGAATGAATGTTCTGTAGAAAATGTATGGGTGAAAAGTAAGTCATTCAATTATTATATTTAGTCGTAGCAAAGTAAGTATTCGTTTCAAGACGATAACAGCATGTAAGATAAATTATTTGTTATAATGGCTATCTTACTCAAACAAAGGATAACATGTATGCTATAATAGTTATCTCATTGACTTGTAAA
>NC_134828.1:111755254-111824628 GCF_004210375.1 Tachypleus tridentatus
TTACTCTTAATACCTTCATTTACTGTAACACAATACATGTATAAATATGAGAAAATGATTATATTTTACAGATAAACACGAAAGAGAAATGGTAAGAAAAGCCTGATGTGTTTGATACTGAATGTTTTAGCAATGTTTGTTATTCATATTAGATGCTAGAAACATAGTTTCATGAACAAAATATATGAAGTAGTGTACTGTAGATTTAATATATCTATGATGTTTTTTTTTTCAGCTAAGAAAAGTGAACATTTATTATCATTAAATTTTTTTTATATTTACACATGTTGAACTATATGCACATCATGTACATGTAACATGATTTTGGACTGAGGTGATCTTATTCTTGTGCTAGTTACATAACGTTAGGGGTCATTTTCTCTTAGTATTCTTTAACTTTCCCATAGAAGATTATGTTAGAAAATACCTTAGGCTTATATAAATGAGTTTTTCAATTACATCAGCCACACATAGATTAAGAAATACCTGAAAGAATCTGCCTTTCCTAGTTTTGTTAACATAAATTAATAATTGTTGTGGATGACCAGTTCTCTTCATGATGGTTGATCATATCTAAACAAATATTTAATAATGATCGACTCTCTCAGGATTATCTTTCACTGGCATATATCTTTCTAATACTAAGAGAAAGAAATGCCATCACCTTTCTTCTCTGCATACTGTTGTCATACTCTGTGCTTATTGAATAAAAAAATGTTTTATTTTATTGTGAAACTTTATGGCCATACTTTTCTTTTAGTTCAGTCGAGTCAGAATTCAGTTTAATTGCAAATATATTTAATTATTAACTAAGATGAACAGACTTTTTAAAACTGCTTTTGTATGAATGTCTGTTTATCAGTTTGTCAGCCCTTACAGATTATCCAACAGGGTTCTATATGGAAAGTAAACTCTTTTGGATTCATTTACAATAATAAATTTTCAACTAGATAAAAACTTATTATCAACCTAATAAACTTCCTATTTTATTATCATGTACAGAAGTCTAATGTAAGTAAAAAGCCTTCAATGGCTCATTCTTCAGGAATAAAACATTTTATTAAACATACAGAAGTATTGCACATTTTGTACATCAGTGTATACAGTTTGTGCAGATTATGAACTAGAGGAGAAGAGGATGAAAAAAAAGAAGACATAAATGAGAATGAAAAATAAGGTTATTGTTATAGGAGATTCTTTTTAATAGAACACATGAAGAGAATAGTCTATAGGTTATATAGGAAGAAAAGAACTAGATTATTCTATCCAGAAAAAGGGTGGATAATATAGTTGACAGAACAAATGATATATTAAAGGGTACTAACAGTTTTACAGTCTTTTTAATACATATAGAGGCTAATGATGAAGGGGTTAGGTCACAGGAGCTTATTTTTATGTACAAGGCACTGATATAAGCAGTGAAATAAATGGTGTATAATAACTTAATTCCCTCAGGGTGTCAGGTTCTTTACAATAAGTGTCTGTGACTTGTTAACAATAAATTTCAACAATAAAAATAGTAAACAGCCATGTTTGAAAATGATATGTTAAAATAAGTCAGTGGTGCTTAGATCTGTTTTACATCCCTAGTAGAACTGACTTGATAAACCTTGTGTACTCCCTTCCAGTCCTCTATTCTGTAAGTCCCTCACATCTTGATCTTGTGTTTGACTTTCTTCTAGGCACTGTTCCAAAGATGCTGCACTGAAGGGTCTTTTTGCTGTGCTTCCTTCTGTTCCTGTAGACCTAAATTAGGGATGCCACTTTTCAAGACTTTCAGGAGTTTGATGTTTTGCTTGCATTTCTTTTCACGAACTCTTGTAGTGATTGCAGATGCCTCATCAGTCTTCTTTATGTTTAGTTTCTCCAAACTTTCACTGTCTGATATACTATCAATCACAAAGTCATAGATAGGTGGTTTCATACACATAGCCTCAAGATTTCCCATGTATTATGGAGTGTCCACCTTTATTCTTGCCATAGTAAACTTTTACACTCTGTACCATCAAACAGCTCAACAGATGTACCTTCCTATCATCTAGTCATCATATGGTAGACTAGTTTTCACTACTGCACAAAGTATCTTTTAGCACTTTCTTGTCCCTGACATAGCCTTCACCTATTGGCATGTTATGGTTTGTTGGCACCTCTTAATGTTTATGATATACTCCAACTAAGTACTGTTGACTCATTTGTTTACTTGAGATGACCATCACTCTTGTACTATTTAATCATGATGATAGCACTTCCTTCTTCAGGTGAACCTGATAAGTTATCTCCATTCTGTTTATTCCCAACAACATCCATGATGACAGTCACTTTTTTCTAGTTTCTTGCCAGCACTGTTCTCATATCAGTAGATCTGTCAGTCCCCCAAAATTATTTTTATACTTGACCATGTTAGTCTATCTTGTGAAGTATCACTGTAGATGTGCCACAAAATGAAATATAGTTTCTTCAGTGTCAGGTTTGACTTCTTTCAACTTCCAATGAAACCTTCTTTGGTAAATCCATAGAATTTCAGTAAGGTCACTTTGAACTGGTCAAAGTTCATGGTATCTTATGACATCATGCCTGTATATACTTATAGGCCTTTTCCTGTGAGAAGTAAATGGAGATAGACTGCTAATTGCCTTTGTCCCAGTTCTGACTTTGGGGAAATCTTTCATATCTCTAGGAAAGCATATTGCTTCCTGTTCATAAGATCTGGGCAGCTTGGGTTGCCTAGCCATGACACCATTGTTGTTCTTGGGCCTTTCCTCTTTCAGTTGGGTGAACATGGTGACCTCAATTTCTGCTCTTATTCTCTTTACTAGAAATTATTTTCAGTTGAAGAGATGAGGAAAGAACTGCCTGCTATGAATTGGGCAACTGAAGATATTGGAAATTCTTTAAAAAAATATTTTAACACCCAAAATAGGCATGCTCCTTATTAAAAAAAATAGGGTGACTGCAAGTAAAAAAAAACAATTTGGTTCACAAAGGGTATAAAGGATTAAGTTAAAGAAAAGCATTATACTCTTAAATGTTTAAATTGACTGCAATGGTAGAAGAATTGGGATTATTGAAGATCAAGAGAGTTATTAAATGGTAAATTAGGAAATCAGAAAGTATCATAGAAAATGTTGGGGACAATGTGAAAATTTATAGTAAGAATTTCATACATTAAGGTAAATAAACTTCAGGGCCTTTTAAGGATGATACAAGAAGGCTAATATTTGATGTTTATGGGATAACTGGTTATTAACTTGTAACTTCTACTTTTAATTACAATTTTTAATAATAAAGATTTAAACAACATTCCCCATTCTGAACAGTTGCTGGAAGGAAATTATGTCAGGGTCAGACAGTATGATCACATTAATTCAATATTTGTTTTAAACAAAGGAAAGTTTAAAATGATAAAGCTTTTAATATTCATCCAAGGGTTTTGAAAATGATTATGGATTGGATGAATGAGCCTTTTGTTACCATTTTTGATGTCTTTGAAAAGTGGGCAGGAGCCAGAAGATTGGAAGTTTATTAACGTTACTCCTCTATTCAAAGGAGGTAAAGATTGTCTTAGTAACTAAGGCCTATTAACCTTACATAATTGGTGGAGAAAATTTTGAAAGTCTGATAAAAGATGTTTTGGAAAGTCATCTAACAAAGCTCAAAATTGTCTTCAACAGTCAATATGGTTTCACTGTGGAAAACATTTTACTTAATTAATCTTTAAATATTTTTTGATGAGGTTACTGCTCAAGTATATGAGGGTATGGTGGATTTGATGTGTCTGTATTTTGTAAGAGCATGTAACAAATCGTCTCATCTTGTTTTGGTGTGGGGTGTAGTGTAGGATGGCTCATTGAATATAACCTAATTAGGTGGGAGAAACAGGTTGTTGTTACAAATAAACTTCTGTCAAATTGGATTAATGTCTTGAAAACATGGGGTATCTAAAAGCTCGGTATTAAGACCTTTGCTCATTTTGATTCACATCAATGATAGAAATAAAGGAATCATCAATAGGTTATTTAAATTAGCTGATGACATCAAAATTTTGGATGTTGCTGGCTGTTAAGAGGATGCTACTATTTTACAAAAGTATTATTTGGGAGTATGGTAAATAAGTGGCAGGTGGCTTTTGATTAAAATATATGCAAGGTAATACATGTAAAATAGCACAATTTGAATTATGAGTATAATTTTGTCTGTAACAACCTTAATAGTGTTCAGTGTTATAGAAGAAAACTTGGTGTTCTGGCAATAAGTCACTTAAACCATTCAAGCAATGTAGCTGTTGTTAGTG
This sequence comes from Tachypleus tridentatus, assembly GCF_004210375.1. Classification (NCBI taxonomy): domain Eukaryota; kingdom Metazoa; phylum Arthropoda; class Merostomata; order Xiphosura; family Limulidae; genus Tachypleus; species Tachypleus tridentatus. The sequence goes on from NC_134828.1 coordinate 111,759,546, forward strand.
GCAGGGCAAATAGGATTTTAGGTTGTACTTACAGAAATACTGAATTTACAACTAAAGAGGTTATAATGCTACAGTTTAAGTGAGTGGTTAGGCTACATTTGGGTACTGTGTTTAGTCTTGTACTCCTTTCCATGGAAAGAACATTTAATTGTTGGAAAGGATTAAAAAAAGATCTATTAGGATGATTTCTTAGGTGAAAAGGTTGTCATATGAGGATAGTGATAGCTTGTGATCTTTGAATTTGTTTTCACTTAAAAAAGACGAGTTAGAGGGAATGTAAATGGGGTGTATAAGGCTGTTAACAGAATTTATAGTGCCGATGCCTTATCATTTTTTTCTTTTTAATAGTGAGAATGGTAAGCATAAACACACATTTTAGCATGCCAGAAATCATTTTAAGCTCAGACTGCTTTATTTCTCTAACAGGGTGATTGACCTTTGGAAAGGGTTACTTTTTTATGTAGTAGATGCAGTTAATTTAAGTAAATTTAAGAGAGAGCTTGACAAATATCTGAAGATGGTATAATGAACCAAAAAGACTCTTGTCGTCCATTAGTGTCATGTGTTCAGAGTTGTATTTACTATACTGAATTTTCTTGTGAAGGAAACACTCTTGGAGAAGTAACTTATCTAAATAAACTGAACTCCATATAATGAATATATTATTTGCAGTTATTAATAGCACACATTGAAGGATTACCTGAAGAAAGCATGATGTTCAACACAACACTTCCAGAGATGTTTACAAGCCTGTTTACTGGGAAGTTCATATCCATAAGTGCTCTCACCAGTCTTTAAATAAAAGGTAATTGTAAACAATTTTACATACCTTATATTTATTCAGTTACTAATACATGGAAAATGAAATAAAATGCCTGTTAATTTTAATTATTTTTATGAAGTTGTGCATCATAATTTAAAACAACTCCGTACTTGAAGGATAAGTAATATAATGCATAAATATCTCAGAAAATTATGATTAAGTAAATAGCAATTGAAAAATGGAGATTTTTAATATAATTATATTCAGCTTTGGTTTGAGAAACACTATGTACATATTTTAGCTTGACATATTTTTGGTTCAATTTTGTAAAAGTATTTCTACATAAGAAATAAAGATGATAAAGTGCTATACAGGAGATAAAGAGAATAAGTGAAGTGTTTTATTATATATTAAGCAACCAAAAGTGCAAGAACAAATATAACAATATCTCTAAACGTTTTAACCAAATCAATAATAATTATTTGTAATGTGTAAAGAAGACATGTATATTTATATGTAATACTTCAAATAAACACATTAATTAATAAAACATATTTTTTGTGAACATCATGCTATCTACCAATAACATATTTGTTCTTTCTCCATTTTCTCTATGTGTTCTATAATTGTAGTCTTGATGCATGAATTTTTAAAAATTTTCATTTTTGTTGCATAACATGTTGCACTGAATAGGTAAATAAGAATATTTTGTACTAAAACCTGGGTGACATGGTTTCTGATATACAGAACTATATATTTTGAATACTATACTTATGTTTTAAAAACTAATAATATAATAACTATAAATAAGGAACACAACTTTTCAAATGCAGTCATGATAGCATTGATATTTCATACAGAGTTCTTTTTGACTGCAAGATTGTGTTTTTACTGGGTAGTTGCTGCTTTAATGAAAGATGTTGTTAAAACAGCCGTGTTCAATCCTGATCCATAATGTCATACACTGCTTTTTATCTGTTGCTTAACAGATTACAGCCTATATATTTTTATGCCCCTCTCCCTAAATCTGAAGTTCCCACCTTCATACCCTATAACCCCTGCATTAATTTGGCTCTATTTGGGAAGTATATCAGTCTAAGACTGAAATTATTTCCACAGTAAATGGGTGGAGGTGAATAAGCATTTTGCTGCACATTTAATAGATCAACTTTTGTAACATTAGCATACCAACTTTCCAGTTGAGAGTCATAACAATTACCACACATTTGTAGCTACCTTATCAAACAGATTTCAAGTGGCACATGAGAAGGAAGTTTGTAACACAAAGTGTAGGAGCAGAGCAAGAAGAAAAGACAAGGCCTTAGGTGAGCTTATGGAAGATATGAAATAAATTGCCTACTTATCCAGATGCTCTGGATGGAATGATGGATTTGTTGGCTGTGTGATCAATTGAGGTATCTTAGTACTCAGCAGTTTTACACAGAATATGTAGATAGACTAAGAAATATGTGACCCAAGAAAAACTTAAATCATCTCATGATAAGACAAAAAGTTGCTCTGATATGAATGCTGATAAAAGTAGATTTCATTATGATTGTAACAGTCATGACACAAGAGAGGATTATCTCTTAAGTTAAGCAAACGAAATGGTAATAGATGTGTACAGAGACGTGGCTAGTTTTATGAGCCGTATTAGTTTTGGCTTCAAACAACTTGTTGTAAAAATAAAAAAACCTTTGTGCGTGAGTACATGTTTTGAAATTTATCATACCAAGAAAAATTTAGAAAGGAATGTCGCTGTAGCAATGCCACTGTTCATAGATTACATGTAACTTGTAATAGTAAGTAATTGGGCATATATGTATTCTATTGTGATTATGTAATAATATAAACAGATCTGAAGTTGAGATTTACTTTGGGAATAAATACAAGGGTGCCCGATCTTAAATCAAAGTTAAGACCGAGCACCCTTGCTTTTATTCCCATTCATAAACAGCCAAAAAAATTTTGTCAAATATGCCATTTTTTAGACCCAAAAATGGAGATCACAATTATATTCTCCTTACTTCTTTCTTGATCCTATCTTGACATCATAATGTCCCAACCGTACCCGGCCCGGGCCTCGTATATGATATTTTTTATGAGACGATCGAAAAAGCTAAGACAGAAATACAGAGACAACGACGACAAACGTTTATGTGTAATTCAACTATTTTGCGTTTATAAATTCAGATCCGTATGTGCTCTATTACATTTCTGAAAAGCTGGGAAAGCAGTTGATTGATCGGAGCTGTCTAAAGGCAATTCGACCTTTTAGGTCAAACTGCGTTAGACATGTACGACAACGTGATTATTAACGTTATCGATACACTATACTACTAGTAGTAGTACAGTACTGTGGCACAGTGGTCATGCAAAGATATCGTAAAGAACCTACAAATCAACTTAGTTAATTTAAAATTGTCTGAAAAGTGCATGGATTGAACAAGTTAATGTGAGCAAAGTTAGTTCTGAGTATTAAGGATTAAACGTGAGTGGCCTCTGTTGCAGTGTATTAGCATTAGGCCTAACGTTAGTGTTGTTATCTGAGAAGTAAGTGAAAATAACGTAAAGCTTAAATACTGAAACTAGATTAGTGTACGTACACTGGGAACGTTACTGCAGCTTGGAATAATGAAGTGGACTATTCCAAATTTAAGGCCCTTGTTTTGAATTTGCCTTCGCATCCAGACAGGCAGATAAAGTTTCAGACATATACGTATTTTGCTGATGTATGTTTTGTTCGCTCATCTAAAGTCCCCAGGTCAAAACTGAGCTCGACGTTGAGGTTACAACACATTCAGATATTTGATTAGAATTAAGGTACTCTAACTTGTGCCTAACCCAGTATTTAGTGGTTCAATGTGCAGTACAGTTTAACATTGATTATGTTATGTATGTGTACCAGTACAGAATGTTCACTGTGTGTATAGGCTACTACAATATGTGTTGTTGATCACAAATTGTTTTAGAATACTTTTTGGCCCTCAATGGATTTGTATGCTACCATTGACTTTGCTTCTTGTATACAGCTACCACAGCAACAACCTTAATGAAACTTTTGCAATGACTGAAACCTAATTCTCCTAAAATGGATTGAAGCCAGTCTCGAATGGTTTTTCAACCAATCAGAATGCAGCAAATCAATAAAGATATATATTTTTTTAAATTCATGTTTACGTGCTGATGGGCCTAGGTCTGAATGTGGACCAAGAATTTAGTATTTTTGATTGTTTTACTAACGTTTTTTTTTTCATGAAGCCCAGTGTTGTTCTGATCATTATAACCAAATATGATTCATATTCTTTTACATTGTTTTTCTTAATTTATGTTTCTGAATTTTTTAGATTACAAGATGAAACGTGTTCAATTAAGTGGTGCGCAAAAGAGAAAACTGGCAATAAAGAACCAACAAAAGGGTTTAGATTTAGTGGACAAGGATGGAAGGCTGACTAATTTTTTCACTCAATTTACACAAGATGATCTTCCAAATTAAAACCCATTTCCGCTATCAGAAATTACTTGTACTGCATTTTTTCTACTTCAAGGTCAGAACATGGTGATGACGTTGAGGTGTAAGGATAGCTCAACTGGCACAAGTCTCCCAACTGATCTCACTTTGCCTGTAAATTCTCCTGATATTCCTAGTGTTAATGTTGATGCACGTTGCTTTACAAGACTGTCTGAAGTTAAAATAACTGCTGTAAATGAAAGTCTGCTGGACTGTGGTAAAATGCTTCAGTCTACAAAAGATGAAGAAACTAAAGCAAAAGATCTGGGGTTGTGGCTCGATTTCTCTGCTGCTGATGTGGGTCATTGGATTGCCTGTGGACTAACTGACTGTCCATAACACAATGGGCCATTTGGCAAATTTTGCTATACTTTCAATAGTGGAAAACCAACGAGATAATGTTCGCAAAAACTTTTCTTTGGGGTAAAAGCCAATGGTAAGCAATACAAGAGATAGTGGTTATTGTATTCATCATTAACAGGGTCAGTTTACTGCTTTGTTTGTAAACTTTTTGCCTTTAAATTTTCCTTGCGTTTTGATGAAAGAGAAGGGTTCAGTGACATGCGAAATACTATTGTAATTGATTATCATGAAAGAAGCACAACTCACCGATACTCTATGCTAACATACTTAACTCGCAGACAAGGTTTAGGCTTGCAACAAGAGTTGGTAAAACAAGTTGAAGAAGAGTGCAATTACTGGGAATATGTCTTGGAGCGTGTAATAGCTGTTATTCGTACGTTATCTGAACGTAGACTGGCTTTTCGAGGAACAAATGAAAAATTTGTTTCATTGCAGAATGGGAATTTTTTAGGGTTGCTTGAGCTCATAAGTCAGTTTGATCCAGAGCACATTTTGAAACATGGAAATTCTGGAAACGGAAATCCTTCTTACTTGTTCAAAACTACCTGTGAAGACCTCATTGAACCAATAGCTCAGAAGGTCCACGCATTCATTATTGATGTTGTAAATCCTTCTGGTTATTTTCGCTTGTCTGTTGACTCGACGCCAGATTTATCACATATAGATCAGTTAAGTGTTGTACTTCGATACTTAAAAGATGGGCAGCCTACTGAACACTTTTTAAACTTTCTGGAACTGAAATACCATATCGGTGAGAAAATAGCAAACCAATTATTGCATGAAGTACCATATCGGTGAGAAAATAGCAAACCAATTATTGCATGAAGTTTGCAAAGTTAATTCTTGAAAATGTAGGATCAGTCTTACGATAGTGCTGCTAACATGTCTGGGGGGTATAAGGGGATGCAGAAAAATAACTTAGAAGAAAATACGTTTGCTATATATATGCCCTGTGCAGCCCATTCACTAAATCTGGAAGGCCGAAATGCTGTTGACTGCTGTCAAATGGCATTTATTTTTTTCTCTACAATGTATTTGCTCTATACATTTTTTCAGCCTCAACCAGACAGTGGAAAATTCTTGTAGCTTCTTTCGGAAATGAAAGTGAGTTAAAATCCTTATTTGATACCAGATGGATGGCATATGCTGTGGCAACAACAGCAATTTTGAAGTATTTCTTTAAGATTTTGGAAGCTTTAAAATATCTAGTTGAAGACCAGTCATAAAAGGGAGACACTAGAAGAAAAACAGACAATGTTGCAAATAAAATGTGAGAGCTAGAATTTGTTTTTATGTTGATCATGTGGGATAAGATTTTGCAAAAGTTTCATAAAGCAAGTCAAGTTCTGCAACGTGAGGGTGTGAAATTAAAACCATGCAGCTCTTTACGGATCATTAGCTGACCAACTACGCACTTTAATGGATGACTGAAAGATTTGAAGCAGTTGCAAAGGAAATACTACTAGATATTGATTACAATGCAGCTCAAACTCACAAACGTGTCAGAAAGAAGGTACTCAGTGACGGAAATGCACAAGAAGTAGATCTGAATACTAGAGGTAAATGTCATATCACCACCTTCCACACAATTGTTGACAAACTGGAAACCCAGATGAGAAGAAGAGGAGAGGTATATAAAGATATAGCAAACAGATTTTCTTTCCTAAGTGATGTGACAAATGATGTCACTTCATCAGCTGAGACTGAAAGGTACTCTCAGTGTTCCAAAAGCTGACTGGTGCTTACCCAGAAGACTTGGACACTAATCTCTCTGCCGAACTTCAGTAGTTTCACTTATGTGTGCGCCATAAGTTCAGTGCAACAAAAACCTTAAAAAACAGATTCAGTCATGCTGAACTTTATAAAATAATTTCAGAAGACAAAATTGAGTGTGCTTTTCGAAACGTAGACATTGCATTTCGTATATTTTTAATATTAATGGTCACAAGTTGCATAGCTGAGCGTTCATTTTTTCAACTCAAGCATATTAAAAATCCCAAATAGCAACTATGCGACAAGATAGTTTTGTCTCTGCTAAGTATAGAAGCAGATTTGTTACACCAAATTAGTTTTGAGAACTTGATCAATGACTTTGCAAATAAAAAATCTAGAAGAAAACTTTTTAAAATTTAAATAAATTTTAAGGTATAAGTAAATAATTTCCTTACAGGGTTTTGAATTCAAAATGAGAAATTGTTAACATCATATTGATAATTTTTTGAATAAAAAGGTTTTGAGTAAATTTTTTATTTTTGTTAACATCAAAGTGAAAAAATTTAACATCAAATTGAGAATTTGTTTGTTTGTTTTGGAATTTCGCACAAAGCTACTCGAGGGCTATCTGTGCTAGCCGTCCCTAATTTAGCAGTGTAAGACTAGAGGGAAGGCAGCTAGTCATCACCACCCACCGCCAACTCTTGGGCTACTCTTTTACCAACGAATAGTGGGATTGACCGTCACATTATACACCCCCACGGCTGGGAGGGCGAGCATGTTTAGCGCGACGGGGAGAATTTGTTAAAATCAAAGTGAGAATTGTTAACTCATAGTGAAAACAAATATACAGTAAAATAGTTATTTTTAGTTATCATTAATAAAAGAAGTGATTTCCCTCATCATTTATAAATAAAAGGCCTCAGTCATTGATTGATTTTGCTGCATGCCCAATCTGTTAAATAAATAAAATAAAAAGGTTTTATTTAATATAGTGAGGTCTGACATGGAAGAAAACTGAAGAAGGGTTATAAAATATCAAACTTTTATTTCACTTTCAGCACTTATTCAGGTTTAATGTCTTGTCAGTTAAGCAATGTTCAGAGAAATTTTCACATCACGTGATTGGCGTTGCTTGATAATTTGAACCTTCTTGAAACTTTAGGAAATGGTTTGAGCAGTATAAAAACGCAATTTACGTTCGAGTAAATTATTGAATTTTTTTGAACCAATACAGTAGATAATTAATTACTGAACATGTGAGTTTTCTAACAATTTGTTTGTTTGTTGAGTTCAGTAATTATTGAATTTATATTTCGACGATGAAAACAGAAATTCTCGCACGTACGAAAGTGGCAATTAGTGAAACTTTTATTGGCGTTTAATGAGTTTATGCCTATCGATAAACATTAGTTAAGCTAATTTATAGAAGTTGAAGTTAAAGAAAAAACGCTTTCATTGTCATTAAGTGGACTGGATTTTGCATTATTATTTTTACCAAATAATAGAAAACGTAACAACAGCATTGTCAATATAATTTATACAACAAAATACAGTAAGATATACTTACATCTTTGTCTCTAACTCTTAGGATGAAGTACTTTCCCTTAAAATAAACTTTTGTTATTCTAGGCCTGTGAAGACATATGAAGTAATATAATCATCATTATGTACTACAAACAAATGTTAAATAACCACAAGTTATTTGAAATAACATTGATTATTAACTGTTGTATGCTGATTCATTTTTCTTAAAAGTACAAGTATTATCACAGATGGGAATTTGGGCTTAGTTATAATGTAAGTAATTATTTTTAACAATATGGCTTAGAACACATAAACTAAAAGAAAGAAGAGTTATTGCGTGAATGTATAATGAATTGAAACCGGTTCATGACAAAAAACTGTTACAAAATCACGAAAATTAATGTTTGTTGTACCATATTCATCTACGATTGCGAAGTTGAGACAACATTTAGAAAGATATATTTTTACTGAGATTAGAATAATTATAAAATGTGCCTACGTAAGGTTGCCTTGAAACTATGTAATAATTTGAGAATAACTGTATGTACGAAATAATAAACTATAGTCAAGCGTTATATCTAAGTGAATGAACTTACCAAAAATAATTCTCAACTTTGGAATTGTTGCGAAGAACAATCACTCCACTAGGAGTCAGTCCGAGAAAATATTCAATATTGTTTTCGCTCTTGAAAGTATGCATAATAAATATTTTTATTTCTTGTGACAGCGAAAAATAGGCAGTATCATAGAAGCAGATTTCTACACAGATAACTTATGTTTATATAAAATTATACATTATTCTCTGGAGACAACAATAAATAAAGAAACTGAAGTAAAAAGTTAATTTCTATTCCTCGTTAGGTAAAGTTTTTGGCATTGTAATTGAATGACAAAAATATCTGTTGTTAATAATTTATGAAAACACATCGCTTTAAGAAATTAATTTAACAAAAAAATACGAAACTCTATAATCCGAAAATTTCGAAATGCGGAGCTTTTTTCCGTCAGGAACAAACTTTTTGCCCCTGAAGAAGAACGGTCCACTTTTCGAAAGCGCTCGGGTTATAAAGTTTCCTAAATTTGAGCCGTCAACAAATTATTTCTAAAGCTCAATATATTTGAAATCATATATTAGTTATTTGTGAATCTTTGCAGGCTTTAATAAAAGTTCTTAAAACCTACTCTTCATGTTTCAGAACACTTACCAAATTTTGAAAAAAAAACAACAGTCTAAATCTCAAAATTGTTAGTTTTGTGGGGGCTAAATACATTGTGGGAAATACACTACTTATCTGCTACAGCGGTAACAAATGCTGCCCACTAGCGGCTTTTAAACGTTGCACCAAGACTTCGAAATGGATGAACTCTACACTGATACTAGGGTTTCCTACCATGCCATTAAACAAAATCTATATATACTTTTTACAGTATCTTCTATTTCAGAGTGTTGCGTTTGTGGCAACAGGATGAAAATAGTAACCATTTTTAAATTACTGTAATTGAGTTGCAGTGACACATACGTCATCAAAAGATTCAATAAAGATATAGAAAAACTCAGTATTTAATCTAAACAAACGTAACTTACAGTATGACCAGAAAACACACATAACAACAAATGTTAAAGATAGTTTTATAAATATCGTAAGTGAACCAAATATCCTTACTTTTCTAGCTTGTAATAGGTTACTGAAAGAAATTTCTCAGATTATTTTTGCAGATGAATTTAAATTATGCCTGTATTCTTAATCAAAGTTAATACAGCAGAAGAAACTGTTAGCAAAAGGATTACTGTATAGTCGAATTCATATTTACACCATTTTATTTAATGGTTACAAAATCAGCCGTTTGAAACTACAAGTAGAAGAACAGCTTGTCAGGTAATTTCAGTTTTACTACAAAATATCGAGTACTGTCAGTTTTATTTAATTTCAGAAAATTCATGTGACATAGCATGGAGAATAAATGGCTATGGCGCTTGACTCGCAATCTGAGGGTCACTGGTTAGAATTCCCATTCCACTGAACATGCTCGTCCTTTCAGCCGTGAGGCGTTATAATGTGACGATAATTTTCACTATTTGTTGGTAAAAAAAGTTGCCTAAGAGTTGGCAGTGGGAAGTTTTGCGCGATGTTCAACACATGGTACATGGCATTTAATAACTATATTACACTGCGTAGCTAAATCACGTTTCGTGTAAGTTAACGTATCAGTGTTCACTACTCATAATAGATAATGCTTACTGTAGTTTTTTTACGAACCAGTTTAGGCTTAATATTTTGAGTACAGACCTTAAAAAGAACAAAAAACAAAATAATGGATATTTGCAATAGTCCTGCGTAGTATTGCAAACTTTCTTGAACAAAACTTGATTTTTTTCTGTATCTCTCTGGTGAAATAATATTTGACGTAATGCAAGTACTTTTCAAGACATATTCATGGATTCAATACGATATTCAACGTATTTTCTTAAAACAAATCACATACAATACCTATTATAAACCACTTAGTTCGGTCGTTTTAAGTTTTGATTTTTTGTAATTAAGCACAAAGCTACACAATGGACTATTTGTGCTCTGCCCACCACGAGTATCGAAACCTGTGCCACTGGGGGCAATCATTTTAAGGAACACTGAATAAATGAGACTTATGTTTTTAGAGGTGAGAAAGAGTTTGGTTTAACTATTAGTTACTTGTTCGCGTCTTTATTTTCTGTTTTGAGGTATGTTTGTTTGTTTTAGCGCAAAGCTATTTTCGCTTTTTGCGCAACGGAGAATCGAAACCCAAATTTAACATTCCGCTGACGAACTAATGGCGGGTAGTTTTGAGGATATTTAATTCTTCTATTATATTTAGCACACCTATAAAATATCTGAAGTCAATTTGGATAGCATTTCGAGTTACGAGATGAACTGATGAGAGCTATTTCAGCTCGAAAGTACGGGCGCAACCAATAACGTACGCGATTTATTATTCAATAAGAGTTAATACCTTTCATATAATAAACTTTACCACAGCACGGTGAAGAGAAATAAGAGATACCTCAAACCGAAAACCGTCGTATGCTTCAAGTAGCTGGGGGAATAAAACGGCTATTCCTGCATACCAATCCGTTCACTGGAAGTAGGACAACAGATCTTTTTGCGATCGGACTGTTCAAACAGACACTGGGAAACCGTTGGCCCCGTAAACATTGATTCGAAACCACGTAGTAAAGAGTGTTGTGCCTTGAACATAACAGCCTTTCAATGTAAACTACACAATTACAGAAGACTATTGTTAAGAATCTCGGTCGTCAAATATATCATGGCCAGACGTGTTGTCATGGAATGTAACGACGTGGTGAGTCTCCAAATTTGTATCAGTATAACATATTCAGTCTATGTATAGATAATAATAAATTACAACAAATAATTACAGTGTTATTACAGAACATAACTCAGAAAGTAGCTTTTCTCGCTTCAGCCGCAGCAAAGTCTTGTAGCTTGTATGATAACTGAATAGTCGAGATTCTAGAATACCTGACTTTAACAAACAGATTTTTATCATTGAAGTAGGTTCACAATTATTCTGTTACTATTTTCACAGCAATACAGTGACACTGTGAACGCCATTTTCATCAAGCGTTACAACAAGAAAATGACAAAACAGTTTATCTTAATTGAGAAAAGAACTAATTAAGGCAGGAGAAAATCATCTTTGTGTAGAATGGACTTGTATTTGTTTGTTTGTTTTTTAATTTCGCACTAAACCACACGAGAGCTATCTGCGCTGGCCATCCTTAATCTAGCAGTGTAAGACTAGACGGAAAGCAACTAGTCATTATCAACCCCCGCCAATTTTTAGACTACTCTTTTACCAACGAAGAGTCGGATTGACTGTCACATAATAATACCCAATGGCTGAAAGGGCGACTATGGTTGATGGGGCGAGAATTCGAGTGTACGAATTGTACACCCTAAACACTTGACCATGCTGGGCGAGACTTGTAAAGCGGTAGGATTGATTGTTCTTCTATTAAGCAAGACAGATCGTTATAGATTAGATATATTTGATATTGTGAACCTATATAATAATGTAATAATTAATTTATTTAAGTTATTTGAAAAACTACCTAATGATATTAGTGTAGGCGAGTGATTGATTCCAATATTATTTAATGTAAAATGCTTCTAATTTATTAGTATTTACCAATACATGAATCGATATGTTAATTCATATTTGACTGTAATTTAAAGGTTTGAGTTTCTAGACAACATGTAACTAATAACATCTACGGAACCAGAGTTTAAAACGAATGTCTCTGCATTACATAGACAAAGATCTTTATTTAGACATGAGGAGTAAATTACCCAGATTAACATATGATAGTCTGACTTCATATTTGTTAGAGTTTTCAACAGATTTCAATCTAAAGACACGTACACTGAAAGGTTAATATCGTATGTTTGATGTTTTATATATTAATGACTAGATTTTTATTATTACAATAGAGAATTTGATTTCAAATACTTTCCAATTTCACCAACCACGTAATATAACAACTTATAAATTTTGAGCAATATGAATTTTTACGAATTTCAAGATTTTACGTAACATGCGACGCTCAATTTACGGGTAATTAACACTTTCATTTCTGCTGTAATTTGTGCAGAAATAAGAAATCTGTTACATTCCATGTGAATGTGTCATTAGGTGCTGAGACCTTTGTGGAAGTGTTACAGTTCGAATGTGGTGCGGAACAAGGCCCAAACGCTCATTATAAATACATTGCAGTAATGTTCCATGTATTCATCCAGCCTTTTAGCATCCAAATTGTTAATGATCACTGATCTAATCTTCCAGTCTGATATGTTATCGAATACTAAACATGAAAAGTTGTTTCATGCTTTTTTCCACTGCAATCGTTGTGGTTTGTGTTTTCTTAAAAAAAAATATATTGTAACTTTTATAGATTTTGTTTAACTTTGGATATTAGTAACAACGGACCTCGAACACTATTATAATATAAAAAAAACAACCAGCATTTACCGTAAGAGGATGAAGATCAACTCCGTACATATCTAGCCACTTAACCCTTTCCAAGAAGTTCAGTTCCGCTGTTGCTGGTTCTTGACCTCTATGGAAATAAGAAATATTATCAAAGAAAATGTTGGAACGAAATTCAGATACTATATGTTAGCATAACTACACAACATGTCTTCTCTCTCTCTCTGTGTATATATATAATTTAAAACCTTTTATTCCATCTTGATTGTTCCATCCACTAGAGTAAACTTTTAAATAAAAATGACACACCCAAAGCCAGTCCTTTTCATTCAAGCGTCTATTAGATCTTCCTTAAACTAACCGCATCAACTATATCTAAAGGTAATCCATTTTAAAAACTAGCCATTTTGTTAGAAAGATAAATATTTCTTAGCTAAAGATGTCTCCTATCCTATCAAAATCAATGTTTGTGTCTCCTAGTCCTATCATTCTCGCCAATAAGTATGAAACACAAGATGATGAATGAACATTATATATTTCCTTAACAATTTTGAACACCTCAATCAGATCCTCTCTAGCTCCTCTACTTTCAATAGAAAGCATTAGCAGAGATCTTAAGCTGTTCTTGTATGACAACCTTTGCACACTACGAATCATCCTAGTATCTCTAGAGCCACAACCTTTCCAATCCACGAATCATCCTAGTATCCTTCCACAACCTTTCCACTCCACAAATCATTCTAGCATCCTTCCACAACCTTTCCACTCCACAAATTATTCTAGTATCCCTCCACAAATTTCCAACCCATTAATTATTCTAGTATCCCTCCACTTATGATGAAGATATTTCATTTTGCATGCGGCTAGGGTACGACTTTAAAATATGAAGTTTAACTTGTTTGTGTAAACATTTTACACTATTTCTCTCGTTTTATTATACGTTTGTGCATTTGGATACTATGGCAAGGACAAATTTTCTTTCAGGATTAAAGTGAAAAATACAATTTAACTACATCCCATGAATGTTTCAGTGGCTTACCAAACCTAAAACATTTAGCTAACACAGCATTTCTTACTATCTACGTATGTTATATGTGTTGACCTATCTTCATATATATAATATCGTATTATTCTAATACCCACTCTCCACAATCATAGCCATGTAATTCAGCTGTACAATTGTAGAAATTATATTAATCACATCAAAAATACAAATAAAAATAGGTAACAAATTGACAACCATCACTGATAGTTAGTAATATATGCTAATATTAGTTATGAAAAAATCCCTCAAAATAGAATAAATCAAAACTTGTTTTACGTTTATAAGTGTTCTCTCGCTACTTTGGCTTTCATCACACAAAATTATAACAAGTATATTTTATAAAGTGTGTAAAGGTAACTCGAAGTTAGAAATAAAAAAACGATATCTAGTGCTGTATATTCAATACAACTTACGAGACCAAAACATATATAGTTCAGCTTTTACTGAACCTTAAATATGCGTATTTCAACAAGTGCGAGAGAGCTTACTCACACAAGCCCTTTGTGCAGTTCAAGAACTTCAGCTTCCAACTCTTCTGTTTGATGAGTGAGGAACTTGAATTCTGAAATATACCCTGAGTGGTGCCTTCTGTAGTCATAGTCACCTAATTCAGCTGCAAGAGTAATATTACCTATATTAAAAAAAAACACTAACTAAGATAATACAAATATAACCAAAACGCGTGTGATGGTTAGTATTGGATGTTCATAAGATATGATAATCTTAGTCATAATAAAATACGTAAAAATAAGAAGAAACTGAAGTCGATTTAAAATTAAAGAAGAAAAATGAAGAACAGGTTGGTTATACATTTTTTTGTCTAATGGGGCCTTGGTGATTAGAACACTAGACTATGGACCTATGGATTCAAACTTCGTGTCCAGTTATCGAAAGAAACAAAACAAAACGCATTTTGGAGCCACAAGTGCGTTACAAGAGTAAAAGTCAATTCTCACTATTAGGTCAGAAAAGAATAGTCATTCAGTGCCCTTCCTTCCAGTCTGTAAGGTGAGAGCTTTAGTAGCTGTGTGAAAATATTTGTAAACGAAAAACTACCTTATCTAATGACGTTATTTTTAGTATAAAAAGTTATAATACATAGACTGAGATCTCTTTTATGTTAAGATTACAGGTAAGACTTTATTTCAGTGATCAAGTTAATAATATAAACCATTATACTGGTTTGAGAGTTTTGCAAATGTATTGTTTTTGTTAGAAACATTTTCAATACAAATTAATTCTTCCAAATCATCGAAGAGACGGATCTCTGAAAATATATGTCACGTGTCGTGCAATTTTAAGTATTATTAATATGGAAGGTGTCTCTGTACAATATAAATCTACTTTTGTATTGTTGTTGGATGTGTTTTTTCATTTATATATCTGTTCAGACGTAGGTTTATCTTCAGCGTGGTTTAAAGTCTGACATTTCCTCCAAAGATTTCGAAGCAGTTTGAACAGTAAGAAGCTAATTAGACTAAAGTAAATAAGTACTAATTTTTTAATCTGTTAGCAAGTTACACTGAGTCTGATTGGTTTATTGTGAATTTCGCGCAAAGCTACTCGAGGGCTAGCCGTTCTTAATTTAGCAGTGTAGGACTAGAGGGAAGGCAACTAGTCATCACCACCCACCGCCAACTCTTGGGCTACTCTTTTACCAACGAATAGTGGGATTCACTGTCACATTATAACGCCCCTACGGCTGAAAGGGCGGGCATGTTTGGTGTGATGGGGATTCGAACCTATGACCCTCAGATTACGAGTCGAGTGCATTAACCACCTGGCCATGCCGGGCCCCACTAAGTCTGAAATAATGGGTTATTATTTAACTGATTTTGTTTACCAATTAGAGTTTTATGATATTAAGTTTGTGTTACCAACGTTGTAGTGAAAGATACTTTGTTTGTTGTGTACCCCAAGATAAATTAGCAAGCACGTGAATTTATTGAACTAGAATCTATTGTGAACTAAGACAACACTAGTTACTTGTAGTCTAAGGACTAAAACAAGTTCGTTTCCAGTAAATGGATTGATATTTGTATTCTCTTTTCTACCAAATAATTCAAAAGAACCTGCTCAACAACAGAAGCCACTAGAACGGTGTTTATCCTTCATTAGAAAAAAAAATGTCTTTCATGCTAACGTTTCTTATTATGTTGTCACTTTTACTCGGAAACTGTACCAAAGTTCTTCCATTTTCTTGGCGCACTGTTATTAGCGTATTGAAGTAAGCGACAAATAAACCACTTCATTTGATTAAAAGTGTGAATTACTACAATTTCATATTATTAGAACTTTCTAAAGAAGAGAGTTCAGTTAGTTGGAAATTAAATAAAAAACATATACAGCAAAGCATGAATCATAAGAACTGGGACGACAAGCCTAAAGAAACTTAGAAAATGGCTATTTGTTTAAGTTTTTCTTCAAATATAGTTTACCTTTTGCATTCCAAATTTTAATCTGGGGTAGCTGTCGTCTGCCAGAAGAAGTAACAACTGCAATAATGGTTATAAATAACGCTTTGGATTTGTAATTTCCAATCTAAACAGCATATATTTTCACTTTATGCGTACGTGGACTGAATAATTACTGACCAAGAAGAAGGCAGCCAATCCAGGTAGCAGCAATCGCTGCTAATAGAGTTTTATACGGCTTTTTGAATAAATAAGAATATTCAGTGTCACTATTACTACACGCCCACAAATGAAATGTGTTATCCAAAGTTAATTCTCGAGGCCTGGCATGGCCTAGCGCGTTAAGGCGTGCGCTTCGTAATCTGAGGGTCGCGGGTTCGCGCCCGAATCGCGCCAAACATGCTCGCTCTCCCAGCCGTGGGGGGCGTTATAATGTTACGGTCAATCCCACTATTCGTTGGTAAAAGAGTAGCCCAAGAGTTGGCGGTGGGTGGTGATGACTAGCTGCCTTCCCTCTAGTCTTACACTGCTAAATTAGGGACAGCTAGCACAGATAGCCCTCGAGTAGCTTTGTGCGAAATTCCAAAACAAACAAACAAACAAAATACTTCTCGAATTCTGAAACTCAAACCAATAATTATTAGGCCACCTTGTGGCGTAGGTCATGCAAATAACACTTCCTAGAGAAATATTAAAATTATCACTAATAAAAAGACATTTTGAAATTTAGATGTGACGAATAATTATGTTTTGCCAATTCATAGATGCACGTAGCAGATAAGTTTATATCTAATGCGTGTATATACACATAAAAAGCAGAAACGTACAAACAAGTACAAAAACCAGAAAGACAGTATTTGTATTTACGGCAACTCTGCTAAGACTACTTGCCGTCGTCCACAGTTTTGAAACACTAACCGTAGAGAAAATAGCACACTAGTAACAATCATCACCGTCATTTTGATAACTTACATAGAGATTAAAGTGCGAGGGACATTTTGTAGCACTGCACAGATTCGAGTCAGAGCAGTAACTCCAAAATGGAGAGCTCTACCATAGGACCAATCCATATTCACCATAGAAACAATTACACAACTTTTACAATATAGGTAAACATAAAGCTACACAAAACGTTATCTGTGTGATACACAATTATTGATACACAATTATTGTGTATCAAATCCATTATTTAACGTAATAAGTCAGACTTATTGCTGAGCAATGGGGAAAGATGGGAGCTATATATGAGGCTATGAGGTTTGTGAGAAAATACATTTAACTTAGGTGATTTATGAAGATTTATATGCAAAAAACGGCTCGTTTGGGCTGAGAAAACACTTTACATAGAAGAGCGAACAACGTTTCGACCTTCTTCGGTCATCGTCAGGTTCACAAAGAAAGAGGTAACTGACCGGAAGCTGACCACATGTTTGAAAGGGGTTGTGTAACTGTGTGTCGAAATGTAGAGGGCGGTATTAGATGTTTGAATATATAATTTATTATATTAATATAGGTATAAAGGCGTTCCTTTATATTGGTTTATTTTGGGTTTAAGTTGTTGTATAAGTAAGGCTTCTTTAATTTTACGTTTGTTTATGTTTGTTTCTTTATTTAATATTTGAGTGTTTTCTATGGTTATGTTGTGTTTATTTGACTTGCAGTGTTCGAAAACGTGTGAAGGTGACTTTTTATGTTCTTTGAATCTGGTTTCCATTTTTCTACTTGTTTCTCAATATAGAAGTCGTGGCAGTTATCACATTGTATTTTATAAATAATGTTGGTGTGGTGTTTGTCAGTGTAGTTTTACATAGTATAGACCTCAGTTTTGTGCCGGGTTTTGAATAAACTTGGTATTAATTGGAATGTCATATTTTGTTACTAATTTTGCCAAATGTTGGTTATTTGTTTGCTGATGTCGGGAATATATGGTATACAGCAGTATATGGTTTCGTGGTTTTTTGATTCGTGAGCTGTATTTACTTTAGTTGGTTGATTTTGCTTTCTGTCTAGGTGTGTGCGTATAATGTTTTCTACGGTTTGTGGAGGAAACTTATTGATGTTGGTGAAGTATTGTTTTATTTTGTCTAATTCATCGTTAATTTTATCTGGTGAGCATAGTTTTATGGCTGTGTTTATTTGGTTTCTTAGTATGTTGAGTTTTTGTGTTGTTTCATGTGCTGAGTCCCAAGGAATGTATAGTCCAGTATGGGTGATTTTTCGGTGGATTTCTGTTTGAAATTGTGTATCAGTTCTTGTAATTTTGAGGTTAAGAAATGATATTTGATTGTTTTCTTCCTGTTCACATGTGAAGTTGATGTTGGGATGTATAGAGTTAATGTGATTGAAAAAATTAAGTATGTGTTCTGTAGATTTGAATCCCGCAACCGTGTCATCTACATATCTATACCAGTATAGTGGTGGATGTAATGCTGTGTTAATTGCTTGTGTTTCAACTTGTGTCATAAAAATATTGGCTAGAACTGGTGATACTGGGTTGCCCATGCTTAGGCCGTTTGTTTGTATATAGTTTTGGTTGTTGAACATGAAGTTTGTCTTTATCGTGGTGAATTCTATGAGGGTTGCTAACTGGTTACTGGGAATTTCTATAGTTGGGTTAGGGTCTCGGATATAGAGTTCTAAGGCTATCTTGCAGGCTTCAGTGGTTGGAACTTCTGTAAAGAGGGATATAACATCGAAACTGGCCATTAAGGCTTTATGATTAAGTTGATTTAGATTAGACTTGAAATTAAAAGAGTCTTTGATAAATGAGCTGGCTGATGTTACATATTTGGAGAATGCCCATGCTATGTATTTACCAAGGTTGTAATTAAACGATTCATATGTGGACATTATTGGTCGTAATGGACAATCTGGTTTATGAGGTTTGGGGATGCCGTATATTTGCGGTGTGCGTGAGTCGGTTTTACGTAGGTAGGAATAAAGTGTTTGTGAAATGGTGTTGGCTTTTTTCATTTGTAGTAGTAATTTGTTCAGTTGCGTCTCGTGTGTCTTTGTTGGATTTGTGTGTATTGGTTTAAATTTGTTCGTGTCTGATAGGATGTTATTCATTTTTTGGATGTATTCATTCGTGTTCATTATGACTATAGCGTTACCTTTATCTGCTTTTAGAATTTTTATGTTTTTGTCTTGTTTTAGGTTTTTTATGTTTTTTTGTTTTTTATGTTTTTTTATGTTTTTTAGGTTTTTTTTTTTGTTGTTCGCTCTTCTATGTAAAGTGTTTTCTCAGCCCAAACGAGCCGTTTTTTGCATATAAATTTCTCAACAAGTGGGTTTCTCGTCATCACTGATTATTATTTCATCACGGCGACTGTACGAGAAGTGTAAGTTTTTGTGTGTTTCTCAGTGTATTTGTACTTACCTGTTACCTGTTACCATTATGTCTGAACTAGCATACCGTACACCACTATTAACAGTACACGCTCACACGATCGTTAAGAAACTAAGAAATTTAAACCAACGAATTATTAATAGAAGAAATGACATTTATTTTATTCAACAATGTAGAAAAGAACAACTAACCCCTAATTTTGTAAAGGTAAAACTTTCAAAAAATTTTAATACATACACAAACATTATCCAAAATTTACAGAAAAAACTACTGAAAGCCATGTTGAACACAAAATACAAAGAACTACATGACTTACAAAAACAAAAAATGAATCTAGACCATCAACTGGCATGCTGCATTAAACCAGAGATTTACGGACTTATACAACGAAACATAAACCAAATCAATACTAAAACGACAGAGACAAAAGATCTGCCACAACAAAAAAACTAGAAAACTAAGATGCAAACAACAGAAAAGACACCAAAACGACAAACCGTTGACTAACCTCATAATTAACAGATCCGACCGTCAATTAAACACAGACGAGATACATCTACTTAACAAAGGACTCAACTTCGCTATAGCACCTAGGTACATTCCAACCATAGAAATAAAAACATGTTTAGAAGACCTAGCCAGGAGACTTGTGATACTTTCTACAGAGAACAAAACAAGGAAACAACCAAAAACAACCAACAGAAAGAAGACAACTTAAATAATTTTATTGACATCCAACAGCCAACCTTCCCAGGTAAAATTACAAATTTATATTTTCCAGAAACACCTAAAACAACATCTTAAACGATTTTTTCAAAGAATTTTCTCACAAAACCATCAACATAATTTCACAAAACAGAAAACTGAAAAACAACCTTACAAAAAGAGACATTAATTGCATAAAAAACCTAAAACAAGACAAAAACATAAAAAATTCTAAAAGCAGATAAAGGTAACGCTATAGTCATAATGAACACGAATGAATACATCCAAAAATGAATAACATCCTATCAGACACGAACAAATTTAAACCAATACACACAAATCCAACAAAGACACACGAGACGCAACTGAACAAATTACTACTACAAATGAAAAAAGCCAACACCATTTCACAAACACTTTATTCCTACCTACGTAAAACCGACTCACGCACACCGCAAATATACGGCATCCCCAAACCTCATAAACCAGATTGTCCATTACGACCAATAATGTCCACATATGAATCGTTTAATTACAACCTTGGTAAATACATAGCATGGGCATTCTCCAAATATGTAACATCAGCCAGCTCATTTATCAAAGACTCTTTTAATTTCAAGTCTAATCTAAATCAACTTAATCATAAAGCCTTAATGGCCAGTTTCGATGTTATATCCCTCTTTACAGAAGTTCCAACCACTGAAGCCTGCAAGATAGCCTTAGAACTCTATATCCGAGACCCTAACCCAACTATAGAAATTCCCAGTAACCAGTTAGCAACCCTCATAGAATTCACCACGATAAAGACAAACTTCATGTTCAACAACCAAAACTATATACAAACAAACGGCCTAAGCATGGGCAACCCAGTATCACCAGTTCTAGCCAATATTTTTATGACACAAGTTGAAACACAAGCAATTAACACAGCATTACATCCACCACTATACTGGTATAGATATGTAGATGACACGGTTGCGGGATTCAAATCTACAGAACACATACTTAATTTTTTCAATCACATTAACTCTATACATCCCAACATCAACTTCACATGTGAACAGGAAGAAAACAATCAAATATCATTTCTTAACCTCAAAATTACAAGAACTGATACACAATTTCAAACAGAAATCCACCGAAAAATCACCCATACTGGACTATACATTCCTTGGGACTCAGCACATGAAACAACACAAAAACTCAACATACTAAGAAACCAAATAAACACAGCCATAAAACTATGCTCACCAGATAAAATTAACGATGAATTAGACAAAATAAAACAATACTTCACCAACATCAATAAGTTTCCTCCACAAACCGTAGAAAACATTATACGCACACACCTAGACAGAAAGCAAAATCAACCAACTAAAGTAAATACAGCTCACGAATCAAAACCACGAAACCATATACTGCTGTATACCATATATTCCCGACATCAGCAAACAAATAACCAACATTTGGCAAAATTAGTAACAAAATATGACATTCCAATTAATACCAAGTTTATTCAAAACCCGGCACAAAACTGAGGGTCTATACTATGTAAAAACTACACTGACAAACACCACACCAACATTATTTATAAAATACAATGTGATAACTGCCACGACTTCTATATTGGAGAAACAAGTAGAAAAATGGAAACCAGATTCAAAGAACATAAAAAGTCACCTTCACACGTTTTCGAACACTGCAAGTCAAATAAACACAACATAACCATAGAAAACACTCAAATATTAAATAAAGAAACAAACATAAACAAACGTAAAATTAAAGAAGCCTTACTTATACAACAACTTAAACCCAAAATAAACCAATATAAAGGAACGCCTTTATACCTATATTAATATAATAAATTATATATTCAAACATCTAATACCGCCCTCTACATTTCGACACACAGTTACACAACCCCTTTCAAACATGTGGTCAGCTTCCGGTCAGTTACCTCTTTCTTTGTGAACCTGACGATGACCGAAGAAGGTCGAAACGTTGTTCGCTCTTCTATGTAAAGTGTTTTCTCAGCCCAAACGAGCCGTTTTTGCATATAAATTTCTCAACAAGTGGGTTTCTCGTCATCACTGATTATTATTTCATCACGGCGACTGTACGAGAAGTGTAAGTTTTTGTGTGTTTCTCAGTGTATTTGTACTTACCTGTTACCTGTTACCATTATGTCTGAACTAGCATACCGTACACCACTATTAACAGTACACGCTCACACGATCGTTAAGAAACTAAGAAATTTAAACCAACGAATTATTAATAGAAGAAATGACATTTATTTTATTCAACAATGTAGAAAAGAACAACTAACCCTAATTTTGTAAAGGTAAAACTTTCAAAAAATTTTAATACATACACAAACATTATCAAAATTTACAGAAAAAACTACTGAAAGCCATGTTGAACACAAAATACAAAGAACTACATGACTTACAAAAACAAAAAATGAATCTAGACCATCAACTGGCATGCTGCATTAAACCAGAGATTTACGGACTTATACAACGAAACATAAACCAAATCAATACTAAAACGACAGAGACAAAAGATCTGCCACAACAAAAACTAGAAAAACTAAGATGCAAACAACAGAAAAGACACCAAAACGACAAACCGTTGACTAACCTCATAATTAACAGATCCGACCGTCAATTAAACACAGACGAGATACATCTACTTAACAAAGGACTCAACTTCGCTATAGCACCTAGGTACATTCCAACCATAGAAATAAAAACATGTTTAGAAGACCTAGCCAGGAGACTTGTGATACTTTCTACAGAGAACAAAAACAAGGAAACAACCAAAACAACCAACAGAAAGAAGACAACTTAAATAATTTTATTGACATCCAACAGCCAACCTTCCCAGGTAAAATTACAAATTTATATTTTCCAGAAACACCTAAAACAACATCTTAAACGATTTTTTCAAAGAATTTTCTCACAAAACCATCAACATAATTTCACAAAACAGAAAACTGAAAACAACCTTACAAAAGAGACATTAATTGCATAAAAACCTAAAACAAGACAAAAACATAAAATTCTAAAAGCAGATAAAGGTAACGCTATAGTCATAATGAACACGAATGAATACATCCAAAAATGAATAACATCCTATCAGACACGAACAAATTTAAACCAATACACACAAATCCAACAAAGACACACGAGACGCAACTGAACAAATTACTACTACAAATGAAAAAAAGCCAACACCATTTCACAAACACTTTATTCCTACCTACGTAAAACCGACTCACGCACACCGCAAATATACGGCATCCCCAAACCTCATAAACCAGATTGTCCATTACGACCAATAATGTCCACATATGAATCGTTTAATTACAACCTTGGTAAATACATAGCATGGGCATTCTCCAAATATGTAACATCAGCCAGCTCATTTATCAAAGACTCTTTTAATTTCAAGTCTAATCTAAATCAACTTAATCATAAAGCCTTAATGGCCAGTTTCGATGTTATATCCCTCTTTACAGAAGTTCCAACCACTGAAGCCTGCAAGATAGCCTTAGAACTCTATATCCGAGACCCTAACCCAACTATAGAAATTCCCAGTAACCAGTTAGCAACCCTCATAGAATTCACCACGATAAAGACAAACTTCATGTTCAACAACCAAAACTATATACAAACAAACGGCCTAAGCATGGGCAACCCAGTATCACCAGTTCTAGCCAATATTTTTATGACACAAGTTGAAACACAAGCAATTAACACAGCATTACATCCACCACTATACTGGTATAGATATGTAGATGACACGGTTGCGGGATTCAAATCTACAGAACACATACTTAATTTTTCAATCACATTAACTCTATACATCCCAACATCAACTTCACATGTGAACAGGAAGAAAACAATCAAATATCATTTCTTAACCTCAAAATTACAAGAACTGATACACAATTTCAAACAGAAATCCACCGAAAAATCACCCATACTGGACTATACATTCCTTGGGACTCAGCACATGAAACAACACAAAAACTCAACATACTAAGAAACCAAATAAACACAGCCATAAAACTATGCTCACCAGATAAAATTAACGATGAATTAGACAAAATAAAACAATACTTCACCAACATCAATAAGTTTCCTCCACAAACCGTAGAAAACATTATACGCACACACCTAGACAGAAAGCAAAATCAACCAACTAAAGTAAATACAGCTCACGAATCAAAACCGAAACCATATACTGCTGTATACCATATATTCCCGACATCAGCAAACAAATAACCAACATTTGGCAAAATTAGTAACAAAATATGACATTCCAATTAATACCAAGTTTATTCAAAAACCCGGCACAAAACTGAGGTCTATACTATGTAAAAACTACACTGACAAACACCACACCAACATTATTTATAAAATACAATGTGATAACTGCCACGACTTCTATATTGGAGAAACAAGTAGAAAAATGGAAACCAGATTCAAAGAACATAAAAAGTCACCTTCACACGTTTTCGAACACTGCAAGTCAAATAAACACAACATAACCATAGAAAACACTCAAATATTAAATAAAGAAACAAACATAAACAAACGTAAAATTAAAGAAGCCTTACTTATACAACAACTTAAACCCAAAATAAACCAATATAAAGGAACGCCTTTATACCTATATTAATATAATAAATTATATATTCAAACATCTAATACCGCCCTCTACATTTCGACACACAGTTACACAACCCCTTTCAAACATGTGGTCAGCTTCCGGTCAGTTACCTCTTTCTTTGTGAACCTGACGATGACCGAAGAAGGTCGAAACGTTGTTCGCTCTTCTATGTAAAGTGTTTTCTCAGCCCAAACGAGCCGTTTTTGCATATAAATTTCTCAACAAGTGGGTTTCTCGTCATCACTGATTATTATTTCATCACGGCGACTGTACGAGAAGTGTAAGTTTTTGTGTGTTTCTCAGTGTATTTGTACTTACCTGTTACCTGTTACCATTATGTCTGAACTAGCATACCGTACACCACTATTAACAGTACACGCTCACACGATCGTTAAGAAACTAAGAAATTTAAACCAACGAATTATTAATAGAAGAAATGACATTTATTTTATTCAACAATGTAGAAAAGAACAACTAACCCCTAATTTTGTAAAGGTAAAACTTTCAAAAAATTTTAATACATACACAAACATTATCCAAAATTTACAGAAAAAACTACTGAAAGCCATGTTGAACACAAAATACAAAGAACTACATGACTTACAAAAACAAAAAATGAATCTAGACCATCAACTGGCATGCTGCATTAAACCAGAGATTTACGGACTTATACAACGAAACATAAACCAAATCAATACTAAAAACGACAGAGACAAAAAGATCTGCCACAACAAAAAACTAGAAAAACTAAGATGCAAACAACAGAAAAGACACCAAAACGACAAACCGTTGACTAACCTCATAATTAACAGATCCGACCGTCAATTAAACACAGACGAGATACATCTACTTAACAAAGGACTCAACTTCGCTATAGCACCTAGGTACATTCCAACCATAGAAATAAAAACATGTTTAGAAGACCTAGCCAGGAGACTTGTGATACTTTCTACAGAGAACAAAAACAAGGAAACAACCAAAAACAACCAACAGAAAGAAGACAACTTAAATAATTTTATTGACATCCAACAGCCAACCTTCCCAGGTAAAATTACAAATTTATATTTTCCAGAAACACCTAAAAACAACATCTTAAACGATTTTTCAAAGAATTTTCTCACAAAACCATCAACATAATTTCACAAAACAGAAAACTGAAAAACAACCTTACAAAAAGAGACATTAATTGCATAAAAAACCTAAAACAAGACAAAAACATAAAAATTCTAAAAGCAGATAAAGGTAACGCTATAGTCATAATGAACACGAATGAATACATCCAAAAAATGAATAACATCCTATCAGACACGAACAAATTTAAACCAATACACACAAATCCAACAAAGACACACGAGACGCAACTGAACAAATTACTACTACAAATGAAAAAAGCCAACACCATTTCACAAACACTTTATTCCTACCTACGTAAAACCGACTCACGCACACCGCAAATATACGGCATCCCCAAACCTCATAAACCAGATTGTCCATTACGACCAATAATGTCCACATATGAATCGTTTAATTACAACCTTGGTAAATACATAGCATGGGCATTCTCCAAATATGTAACATCAGCCAGCTCATTTATCAAAGACTCTTTTAATTTCAAGTCTAATCTAAATCAACTTAATCATAAAGCCTTAATGGCCAGTTTCGATGTTATATCCCTCTTTACAGAAGTTCCAACCACTGAAGCCTGCAAGATAGCCTTAGAACTCTATATCCGAGACCCTAACCCAACTATAGAAATTCCCAGTAACCAGTTAGCAACCCTCATAGAATTCACCACGATAAAGACAAACTTCATGTTCAACAACCAAAACTATATACGAACAAACGGCCTAAGCATGGGCAACCCAGTATCACCAGTTCTAGCCAATATTTTTATGACACAAGTTGAAACACAAGCAATTAACACAGCATTACATCCACCACTATACTGGTATAGATATGTAGATGACACGGTTGCGGGATTCAAATCTACAGAACACATACTTAATTTTTTCAATCACATTAACTCTATACATCCCAACATCAACTTCACATGTGAACAGGAAGAAAACAATCAAATATCATTTCTTAACCTCAAAATTACAAGAACTGATACACAATTTCAAACAGAAATCCACCGAAAAATCACCCATACTGGACTATACATTCCTTGGGACTCAGCACATGAAACAACACAAAAACTCAACATACTAAGAAACCAAATAAACACAGCCATAAAACTATGCTCACCAGATAAAATTAACGATGAATTAGACAAAATAAAACAATACTTCACCAACATCAATAAGTTTCCTCCACAAACCGTAGAAAACATTATACGCACACACCTAGACAGAAAGCAAAATCAACCAACTAAAGTAAATACAGCTCACGAATCAAAAAACCACGAAACCATATACTGCTGTATACCATATATTCCCGACATCAGCAAACAAATAACCAACATTTGGCAAAAATTAGTAACAAAATATGACATTCCAATTAATACCAAGTTTATTCAAAAACCCGGCACAAAACTGAGGTCTATACTATGTAAAAACTACACTGACAAACACCACACCAACATTATTTATAAAATACAATGTGATAACTGCCACGACTTCTATATTGGAGAAACAAGTAGAAAAATGGAAACCAGATTCAAAGAACATAAAAAGTCACCTTCACACGTTTTCGAACACTGCAAGTCAAATAAACACAACATAACCATAGAAAACACTCAAATATTAAATAAAGAAACAAACATAAACAAACGTAAAATTAAAGAAGCCTTACTTATACAACAACTTAAACCCAAAATAAACCAATATAAAGGAACGCCTTTATACCTATATTAATATAATAAATTATATATTCAAACATCTAATACCGCCCTCTACATTTCGACACACAGTTACACAACCCCTTTCAAACATGTGGTCAGCTTCCGGTCAGTTACCTCTTTCTTTGTGAACCTGACGATGACCGAAGAAGGTCGAAACGTTGTTCGCTCTTCTATGTAAAGTGTTTTCTCAGCCCAAACGAGCCGTTTTTTGCATATAAATTTCTCAACAAGTGGGTTTCTCGTCATCACTGATTTATGAAGATGTTAATGAAAGGTGAGTAATATTGAATATTAAAGAGTTTGTTTGGAGTTGAGGTTGTCACAGTTAATTAGTTGTTTTATTGCTTTGCATTTCACAATTTGAACGAGTTACAAGAGCTTGGTTAGCCTTATCTGTGTAATTAACCATTTTGTTTTGCAATAGATTGTCTATAACACTCACCAGTTGTTGGTTTGATATTGCACAGCTGATATTTAAGTAACGAATGGTTTCTTGAACAGTTTCCAATGAACCATAAATGTTATTGATTCAATAACAACAAAACAACAACTGTTATTTAGCATTAAAGTGCATTTAAAAAAAAAATGCCTGAGCCATCTGGAAACTGCAACGTTTCCCTTAATGCGTTGGAGTCGTTAAAGTTTTACTATTTTACATCTGTTCTGATTGGAATGTTTATGTTAGCATGAATAGAAACAAACTAAAACCTTTATAGCTTATGTACTGTGTTTGTTTTATCATTTACAGCAATAATTATAAAGAAAAGATGTATAAATGTTTGCTTTAACGAGAGAGAACATGAAAACTAAAACGAGTTGTTTTGGGCAAACTTTTGTTACGTCTATTTCCAGTCGCATTTTATATTAGTTAAGACTATATCTTGGGAGGACAAAACAGTATGATAAAGAATATTTTTAACTAGTGTTAAACTTTTTTTCCTACTTGACCGTCTTTTATAAGGTTTATTGACACGTTTTTTATTTCAAATTTGTGAATAAAAGCTTGTTTTTCAGTTCAACACTTTGCACTGCTACGGAAATTTAAAAATTCCAAACACAGCTTTTCTCAGTATCTGGAGAGACTAAATTCAAATACGTTAATACATATATAAACAAGCTCATAGCTACACAAGAGGCTATCGAAACCTGATTTTAGTGTCATAAACACAGAGAAAATTAAAAAGATGATCCATGTGTGTATGTCAACGTGTTTGTGTTGGCATTTATCACTTATAGTTGTCTGACTCGATTACCGTAAATGTCAGTATGGTAGCTACAAACTGTACTCCGACGTACATGGGCTAGTTTGTTTGAGGATGTTTGCCCGAGAAATTGGAAGAAAATCAACTTTTGTTTTAAATACACTTTTGGTTTTTAATTTAAAGACAAAACTACTTAATCAGTTAGCTGAAGCAATTACTACCTTCACAAAACATAGTATACAATTAGCGTCTAACGAGGCAAAGAGGAATTTAGTAATAATAATAGTAATAAAAAGACGAAAGGGGACATTATTTAAAATTGTGTATTATACAATATTTGTTTCATCAATGGATATCTTAAGCTAGTTTTCTGTAAACAACATGAAATATGCGTTTGAATATGATAAATGTACTTTTCTATTTAGTATAGAACACTTTTTAGTCGCGGCATAACACTCATAGAGTGGATCCATTTTTTTTTTTTTAAAGTATAAACTTTTAGCTCATAGCTCGATCTCTTGATCGATTTAAGATATAATAACAGCCACGGCTACTGAGGATTCTCTCCTATTTAAATTATACAAACCTAACTTATATATACATATGATTATTTAAAGAAGCGCTTTGAAACGCTGAAAGAAAGTTTAAAATAACTCGTTTAAACGTGCGTTAATTAATCCAAACTTAGAGCTGAAGTTAGCTAGCTTAATGGAAGTTAAGTCTGTAGAAGTGTATCTGTAATGAATTATGTTATTTCGAACCAACCAGCTACACTGCTATCGTTTCGGTTATTTGACTATCCTTTTTCGTTGAAGGTTTGATCATTCATTCCGCGAAACTCGTGACAAGCCTTCTCTCCCTTTTAATAAAATTGATAAGATCCGAGTTTTGACTACAAGGGGGAATGTCTTCATAAAATCTGTTTTACGGATCTGAGGAATACGTGTTCAATAGTAGATAGAATCATCGTTCTCTCATAGGCTTAATTCAATATTGGTGAATGAAGTGTGTTAAAACCATTCTGATGGATGGAACTCTTACCTCTTTTATGTGGAATGTGATTATTAAAAAAAATGAAAGTAAACAATATATGTAAATATATAAAGACATATCAGATTGAGATTGCAAAATAAAATAATAATTTGAAAAACACATTGTCCTAATCCTAACAGTTAAATCCGAAATATCTAGTAAAATCTTTGTTGTGTACGGCTAGCCAAAGGCATGGCATGTCCTTCAGTTTTCATGAAAGTACACAGCGATGTCACGATATCAGTATGGTAGGACTTAAGAATAAAGGCAAAGCCATTAATTTTGATAATGTCAATGGACAGAAGAGGTAGACATGTGAGCGGCGAAAAAGAGGTTGTGAGGCTAAATGACCTCATTTAAACATCAGAATTTGACTATATCTGATCCCTTGTTTGCAAGGGCTTGGGAAAGTTGACAACATGCCAGGGAAAGTAGTATGTTATATGGTCTTGTTTTTGTGAACTTGATCAGTAAGTACCTTTACTACGTTTTAAATATTTTGTATCGAGAAACAGTTTTGTATTTAAATATCATCTGAAGCGTTAGTTGTACAAAATATCCTGATCATGTTTAATATAAGATTTTTGTAAGTCGCTTTAAAATGTTATTTTCTTTCCTTTTTTCCAGTGTGCACATCTCTATAAGCAGTGAAATCTGTTAAGATGGATAAAATTATGCTTTGGTCTCAACATCACAAAATATATACATAATATATTATTGAGCAACAGCAGTTCGAGATACAAGAAAGCATGCGAATAAATGACATAGTAACTTTAGTTACAAATAACCTGTTCTAAGAAATAATAATGCAACGTTATACAATGTAAACGTAAGGCAATTTTGATTAGGAAAAAAACTGACCCTGTGACCTGGGGAAGTGCACGTATTTTAGTAAATTAAATTAGATAATACCTAATGAAGCCAAAACATTTTAATACTGAATGATCTGTAAGTTTAAGCAATCACCACGAAGCAAATAGCTAGGATGTGCTGTTTCAAGGTATGCTACACTAACAAATTTAGATAGAAACGTTTTAACATGACATGGAAGTTGCACTCGGATGAGATGTCGAACTCCATCTTAATATATATGTGTTTGGTTTTCGTCCTGTTGTGAGAGTGCACAGTTGTTTTCGTGCATTTTACACGTTACCCACTCTAGAAAGACAATATCTTCGTTTCGTTTTCAGAATTATCAAGATTTTACGATGTTGTTTTAGCGTCTACTTAAATAATAGTTCGTACTTCCGTATAGTTACACAATCAAAAATAAATTAAATACACCATTAAAAAGAATGATACACTAAGTACTGTATAGAATCAAATTTTACTCTGACAGATAGTATTGCTCGGTGTCAAACTGATAGGATATAGGGAGGCCTATAGGATGCCAAGTAAGAGTTATATCCTAATCTAAGACTCACATATTACCTTTCGATCCTCTTTGGGTGCAATATACGCTACTTCCTGAATGAGGAACGGAACAGGGTTTGGGTCATAAATCAAAAGTTTGCCCTAAAGGTGACGAAAGACTGCCCATATCCGCTACTTGGTATCTCTGTGTGAAATCTTTACTATTCTTTCAGAAAAGTTGATTCAGTTAGATCCTAACGATATCCATTTTAAACCTACCACATTCGTGATCCACACATTGTTACTGCCAAATAAATTGGGTTGAGTCTAAATACATATTTTATTTTTCTAGGTATTTCAGGGAAAACTTGTTACATACAAAATATATGATTATAGCCATCTGGGTTCCCGTATGATAAAAATCACATTAGGGAATGATAGTTGTTATTTCAAGGCTAAAGTTTTTACTTTTACAAAAGGTTGAATACATCTTGAGATGTTGGAGTTGCTTTATTTATTTCTCATTTAATAAATAAATATATGTCAAATCCTATTGTAATAATAACTATTCTGTGATTTTGTTTAACAATAATTAGCAGGTAGTAATACGTGCCAGAAATTAACTATCATATGTAACACCACAACATTAAAATAAGAAATTCAAGAGTACATCTTTCACATAGACGTTTGATACACATGTGATACTTTATTTTAAAGACGTACGAAAAATGTAAATCTCAGAAAAAATGTTAGTCACCAACAAACTGAAAATATTATTGACTACATAATGTAACTCAGCACTTAGAAGTAATTAAGTACCCATAAGTAGTTCATTAGCAGATCATAGATCAAGGCCAGTGACTTTAACTTGAAAGAGTTTTTTTGCTGAGATGCTATTACAAAAACTTTCACCCGCTGGCAACCATTGCGAATCTATGGAGAAATTTTTCTAATCCATCCTATTTATTTTTCCATTGTTATATTTATATAGTTTTCCTCTGAAAGTTAATTTTTAGTGTTTAAGGGCTGTGATACACTTATGAAGCTTTTTTCTATAATTTGCCCAAACTGGTACAAATACTATGTGTACTAATCGTTTTCTTAGTTGTAACTAGTAGACTAAAGAGAAGGAAGCTACTTAACAGCACACAGAGCCATCTCTTGGTACTAAGTTGTAACTAGTAGACTAAAGAGAAGGAAGCTACTTAACAGCACATAGAGCCATCTCTTGGTACTAAGTTGTAACTAGTAGACTAAAGAAAAGGAAGGTACTTAACAGCACATAGAGCCATCTCTTGGTACTAAGTTGTAACTAGTAGACTAAAGAGAAGGAAGCTACTTAACAGCACATAGAGCCATCTCTTGGTACTAAGTTGTAACTAGTAGACTAAAGAGAAGGAAGCTACTTAACAGCACATAGAGCCATCTCTTGGTACTAAGTTGTAACTAGTAGACTAAAGAAAAGGAAGGTACTTAACAGCACATAGAGCCATCTCTTGGTACTAAGTTGTAACTAGTAGACTAAAGAGAAGGAAGCTACTTAACAGCACATAGAGCCATCTCTTGGTACTAAGTTGTAACTAGTAGACTAAAGAGAAGGAAGCTACTTAACAGCACATAGAGCCATCTCTTGGTACTCTAATTGAGTAGTACGATTTTATCGTCATTCTTATAATGCACTCACACCCCAAAGTGCAAAGCTAAGCTCGTTTTTGCTGTAAAGGGACGCAAACCATGGATTCTTATTATCCAAGTCCATATATCACTAGTATCCTTTCGGCCCATATCTGAATTTTAAAGAAGATTCGGAAAGTTTATATACTGCCGTACTTAAACTGAAAAATAAATCAAATAAACTGATTTTAAAAAAATCACATTATTATATAACTTTATAGGATTTTTCATTCAATTCGAAGTATGAATAAAGTTCATTTGTCAATAATGAGTCTACTTTTGGAATCTTTTCGCGTGATTAGAGTAAACTTTAAAGGTTATTAGGACAGCGTGTTCTAGTGGCTCTTGCTTTGGAGTAGGAGTTAGACGTGTGCTCGAGACATGTTGTGTCCGCAGTTAAGATAATTTACTCCAATCGTCCCTGTTTACTCAACTATATTATGGGTAATAGCGGGTAACCGGGAGTTAACCTGTGGTGAAGTGGCATTCTGTTCATGAGTATTGTATCACTATAACACCCGCTTGTGATATTCAAATCGGATTTTCAGCCCCGGCTCCTATGTACTGCCTCCTCATCAGTTGGATATAAGTAACGTATCTGTTGATATTAATAAGGAAATAATATTGAATTGTTAATTACAAAATCAAGTGTGATAGAAAATGTATGTTTTTTGCTTGTTGAATTTTATGCAAAGCTATTTAAAGGTAATCTGCTACAGCTATCCCTAATTTCAAGTTATGAACTGGAAAGAAGGCAGTTAGTCAAAATCATGCACCATCATTTTTAGGGTTACTTTACAACTAACGAATGGCGGGATTTACCGTGACATTAAAACGTACGTAAGGCTAGAGAGGAGAACATGTTCGGTGATGGGTTTTAATTCTACAGTCTACAAATTGTGTGTCGAACACCCCAACAAACAAACTGTTTTAGGGTAAATGACAACCTGAATACGCAACTCAAACACAATGCTTAAAGTGCTGAAAACACATTTAAACCTCTTAAATGCTACATTACAAATCTTATCTGAAGTGGTGAATTAACGAGAAATATCAAGCATTTTTAGTCTTAAAGAATATCTTTAAGTTTATAGTGGCTACGAAGATTTTCAAAATATTATTTATCATTATTTTACGATTAATGGTCCAAATATTTGAGCATATTAAAGCAAAATTATTATAAAAATATTCTGATAGATATTTAAATATAAGTAAAAAATAAACGCATTAACTTAGCTTTTAAATCTTACTTATTAACCACTTCTATAAACAGAGTTTATGTAGGTTAATTTATTAGTTTTACAACCAGAAGATCATTATTTTTAAAACTGTATTCACTTTAAACACAAACAGTTCATATAATTCGATGATGTACGTCTTTCCCGCTGGCTCAGCAATAATCCTGAGGCTCAAAATTGTGTTTCGATAGCTGAAGTGAGAAGATTACAAACAGTTTGAGTTTGTTTATAGTTAAGTACAAAGCCATACAATGTGCTATCTGTGCTCTGCCCGCCACGGATATCGAAATCTGGTTTCCAGCGTTGTGAATCCGCAGACATACCACTGCGCCATCGGTTGTGTGTGTTCACAGTGGGAAATAATTATGCTCAAAAACAAATTAAATTATTTACAAGATTTACACTAAATCATTAGCATTAGCAAGTTTAATTCATGAGCAACGCAACAAAAACAAAAACTAATTTATTATTGAATATTTGAGAAATATCTAAACCACTCTTTTCAAGCCTGTTTATCAGTAACATCATCTGCAAGAAAAGTTTTAAACAGCTTATTTCATGTTCTAACCGACAGTTAAAACTGGAATCAAAGAACACTAACAATATGTTAATTCAACTCTCTATGACAAGAGAAAAGTAGTAAAAGACAATCTTCTAAGATCTTGAATATGTATTTAAATAACAAAAATACATTGCTGTTGAATCACAAAATATATGGAGTAACGAATGGTACTCAGTCAAGAGTAATTTCAAATTCTATGATGCTAAGTACTTAACAGCTTGGGCTCAGTTTGTCATTTTGGGAAAAAAATCTTAAATATTAGTTCTCGCTTGTTGTTTCCGAAGATGACGGACAGAGGATTTGTTTGTTTGTTCGTTTCTGAATTTTGCACAAAGCTACACGAGGGTTATCTGTGCTAGCCGTTTCTAATTTAGCACGATAAGATTCGAAGGAAGACAGCTAGCCATCAGCACCCACCGCTAACTCTTGAGCTCCTTTTTTACCAACGAATTATGGGTTTGACCGTTACATTATAAGGCCCCCACGGCTGAATGGGCGAGCATGTTTGATGTGACGGGGATTCGAACTCACGACCCTCATATCACGAGTCGATTGTCTTAACTAACTGCCCATGTTGGGCCTCGGACGGAGGAAAGAGCAGTTATAATCCTGTAAAAAATGCTAACATGAGCTTAAACCTTTTTATTTTAATACCTACAAAGCCGAAAAGTTCATAAATTTAAAACCAGTTGGAAAACGGAACAAATTTTAAACACTCGTTAAGTTGAACAGGTGCCAAGTGTGAACAAAAACAAAGTCAGTGAAACGCCTCCAGTTACAATAACAAAAAGTTTCGTTTCAAGACATTTATACAAATCTATGTGTCTGTTACTTCTGTTAATCTCCATACTTGAACAGATAACTACAACTTTATCTCACGTACTGGAATGCTCAAACGTAAGTTTTGTTTTCAGATATTTACTGAAAACTACTCTTTTTGTTCTCGGATATACTCAATACAGTAATATTAACTTCCAATCAGAGCAAGTTACGTGCTGAAGGTGAAACTAAAACCAACATGTATCGCTAATAACTTGAGTCAGTTAAGTATATTTTTCATACGCTCTTATTTATAAACATTAGGTTGCTTTGTTTCATAAGCTGGAAACCCTCGTTCTTATATTATTGGCAACAATCCCACTGATATCTCACGAGGTTCAGTCAGTTTAACATATTTCGGTTAATTCTAAATGCATATACTAAACTAACAATGAAAAACAAACTCAATAATTAAAGTATAAAATTTAATCTCAAAGTACTAATGCCCCCCAGTGGCACACAGGCATGTCTGCGGACTCACATTGCTGGAAACCGGGTTTTGATACCCGTGGTGTGTAACTTTGTGCAAATTCTAAACAAACAAACAAAACAAAGTAATAAAACTAGGCATATTAGATATTCTGCCCAATGCTTTTAATGAAAGTGAGCATAGAGAAATAATAGAGTATATATTTTTTACGAAAGACAAAAACACAATCGGCCTTACACAGTGTTCATACATTCTTTTGAATTTCGAAAGAACAAGATATCAATCTCAAAGCTTACTCAACCTAAAATAGCAGACAAGGTGTCTGCATCACTTTGCATTGCCGTATTTTTCAGTGTATAAGACGCACCCCTATTTTCAAGGTTACTTTCAGGGGAAAAAATATTTATCATAGTTATCACTTATTTATTTGTTCAACATCAGTATAATTTTTATTATTCTTTAGAATTCTTCAAAAGTATTAGAGGCATAAAATTATTTACCTTCGGTGTATGGGAAAAAAGTGAGTCTTATACACCGAAAAATACGGTAATAAGTTTTGTTTGTTTTTTGTTGTTGTTTGTTGTTGTTTTTTTTAACTCAGAATAGCCGTTTACATTAACAACGGTAAACAGGAGTGACAAATCACCAAGTATAACACTTATAATATA
Organism: Tachypleus tridentatus; assembly: GCF_004210375.1. NCBI lineage: Eukaryota > Metazoa > Arthropoda > Merostomata > Xiphosura > Limulidae > Tachypleus > Tachypleus tridentatus. The sequence goes on from NC_134828.1 coordinate 111,796,419, forward strand.
TGGCCGCAAATGTTAAAGATAATTACACCTGGATGAGAGAAATATATGAACATATTAGAGAAACTTTAGATTTATCGTAGTAGAAGGAACAGATTATGGCAACACAACTGTCAGTTTTATGTACGCTGAAAAAAAAATAATACTGACGAAAGTGGTTTGAAAAATATAAATAAATTAATTGAAAATTTATACACTCTCAGATAACGCAGGAGCATGACCAATCCATGAACTTTGGATTTTAATTTTGTTGAATTGCGCTAGTTGTTCCTAATTTGTAAGTGACAGATTAGAGGGAAGACAGCTGGTCAACATCACCCATCGCCAACCTTCTGGGACACTGTTTATCAACAAATAATGAGATTGGTCATTACATTTTTTACGAAGCTAAGTATAAAGAACACCGATTAGGGTTGAGAAATGGGAAAGCTTCCGGATTTTGGTCAGGCGCTAAGAGGGGTATTAGAATACTATCAGTTAGGAAACGGTTAGAGGGACCGGCCGCAACCACAAAACACAAACATTTTATTCATACTATAACGTATCACGCCATCTTCTATAAACCAAGCGACTCTAACACAAGAGTTTCAATTTTCAACTACCACGACTTTTTGGTTACCACAACAGCCCATCAATCAACACGCACCTAGTTCCTAACCAAGATGAGGACCATCGGGACCGAGTCGACATCAAAGCCCGCCTCCCCCGTCCAAGACGACCCCATGACAATGAAATACGCCTTCTGTAAGGTCCGCTTTCCCACTTTAAACGTTTCTTAATCAGCAAGTACTTCCAACGTTTTTTAGGACCTGAGCTAGTCACCGAGCAAGTCAGACGTGGCAAAAGGCTATTCAGAACGAAACGTTCATCCTCGCCATTCAGGCCGTTAGTGCCGCCGGTAATCGTCGACAGCTTACCGCCGAACCTCACGCCGTACCAAGTCGCCACGTTGATCGCCCGAGCCAAGCCTGGGGCAACCATCGAACCGTCCAGGACCCGTATTTTACGCCGGGGAGGAATCCTCATCCAACCAGCCACTACCGCAGACCAAACCTATCTGTGCCAGCCATGGAACACTGAATTTAAAGTAAGTTGTTCCCCTACTAAAGTCCAGTCAATCTTTATTCTGTATTCCTCAGGGGCGTCGACCCATCAATTCAACCAGAAGAAATTAGACAAACCATAGAACCCCAAATACAAGCCAAGGTATATGCAGCTCATCGAATTTATTCTAAGAACAGTAATCACCCCACACACTTCATGAAGATAGTGACAACGTCGAAGTACAGTGCCAACTGTATTTTACGAGACGGCTGTTATTATCATATATTTCATTTTAGAGCCGAACGCCCACATCGACGACCACTCAATAATGGTTCAAACAAAGCACCCAGATATCGCAAACAACCAACGGAAATCTTCCAACATGAAACTACCAAAATACCGCCGAGTCCAGACCGTATTAGAAGAAACATGAAGACGGATTCAGACAACCCGACTCAGAAGACGACAACTCCCATTGTTAGCAACACGCCAAGTTCCAGTAGTTCAAGAAAGAAAAAGGACAGTTCATGCCAGACTTCAATCCCAGTTCCACAGAATTCAACAACCAGCCAGACTCAAACCATTACGAAGATAACCATCGACGCGACAGCACAAACTGAAAAACAATCTACCTCCACGCAGAAAACTCAAACCAAAATCTCGAGAAGAAACAAAGCATCACAGACCAGCGAAGAACAACTCACCGAAGAACAGCCAGTAGTTCCACCACCAAGACCACGTTTCTCACTTGCACCAATGGGCTTCAAGTGTGGAAACAAGTTCATGATGAAGTTACCACCCGACCTACAAGACTGCAGCTAACAGTTTCCACGTATACCACCAACATAGTTCATCAGTTTTTTTGTTTGTTTTTTCTTCTTCTTTGTTTGTTTTGTTTCTCTTTCTTCCCAGCTACTTCCGGGCACGGTCTGGGTAGATTATTCGGCGCCCAGGCCGTGAAAGTGGGTTTTCTCGGGGTACTCCCGTTTCCCCCCCCACAGCAAAATCTCTGGCATCGGACCTGTAGGTCCCAGCCTCATTCTGAAAAGGTCCGTTTACCCAGTCAAGGGTATCTAATCAATCACAGTAAATTTTAAAAATCAATTCGCCAGCCGCCAGTGTACTCCGTCCTCGAGCCAAGGTCTGGCTCACTTCACTTTCGCTGCTTTCGTCCAGTTCTCCCGTCCTTCCTTTCACTCACAAATACACCACTCCATTTTTTGAAATGTTAAAAATAAAGTAAAAATTCCACGGATATTTTAAAACAATTCTCATGTAAGGGGACGAAGAGGAACTACAAAGTTCCTGAACACCCCAGCTGGAGAGAGAACTCTTCTGATTTCTCTCTCTCTAAACTAAACCTCTGCCACGTTAGTTTGCGTTTAGTACTTCCAACGTCTTTAGACCACCGTTCCACATTGACGAAACAGCCACCGTCGATTATGACCTAGACTTTCTCTGCCTTCATCAACTTACAGCCAGCCATCGACCTCTCTTCGAGCTTTAACCTCTTGTTTCTAACCTCGTTTCTTAACTCGTGACTTTTATTCCTTCCAGGTATATGCGCCTTGACCGTGAAAGTGGGTTTTCTCGGGGCACTGTCGTTTTCCCTCAAGCAATTTTTTTTCTCAGATTGGATCTATAGGTTCTCGACCTCAAATGGAACGTTTATTTTTTTCTTCTTCTGTTTTTTGTTTGTCTAAATTAAAATATCTGAAATAAAATTAACTTAATACAATAAAGCCGGGAAAGATTACAAGTTTCCATTTCGTTCTCGTCTTCCCTGTTTCGGTTTTGACGGTGTTTTAGTTAATTCTTACCAATTATAAATTGTGTAGTTCATTGTTTAAGAGTAGATAATTCATGCTAATATGGATGAGAACTAAAAATCACTGAGAAATAGTCAATTGGTAAATTAATGTAGAGAACTGAGCAAATCATGTAGCAGTAATTAGGAAAACAAAAAGAAATAGGAGAACTTGTAATGGAGTTATAGTAGATAATATTCTAAATATTCCATTTCATCACAATACAGAACTGCGAGTGGTGTTCATGAAGGTTATTGTAATTAACTAGAACTGGTTGAGATACAGTTAGAAATTAAATGCTTAGAAGACAGACATAAGAAGAACAAAATTGAGTTGGTGATGAGTGTTTGTTTGGTTTTTAAATTTCGCACAAAGCTACACGAGGGCCATTCGTGCAAATCGTCCGTAATTTACCAGTGTAACGCTAGAAGGAAGGCAGCTAGTCATCACAACCTACCGAAAACTCTTGGGCTACTCTTTTACCAACGAATAGTGGGATTCGAACCCTCAACCCTCGGATTACGAGTCGAGTGCCGTAACCAACTGGCTATGCCAAGCCAAATGCTGCAGTGAAGCAACGGTTTAGTAGAAACGGAAATAACTAAACTCAGTAGAAATGATTATTACTTAAGACATAAGTGTAATGTAAGTAAAGTGGTGAATCAAATAGTACTGTTTGTTTTGGAATTTCGCACAAAGCTACTCGAGGGCTATCTGCGCTAGCCGTCCCTAATTTAGCAGTGTAAGATTAGAGGGAAGGCAGCTAGTCATCACCACCCACCGCCAACTCTTGGGCTACTCTTTTACCAACGAATAGTGGGATTGACCGTCACATTATAACGCCCCCACGGCTGGGAGGGCAAGCATGTTTGGCGCGAGTCGGGCGCGAACCCGCGATCCTCAGATTACAAAGCGCACGCCTTAACGCGCTAGGCCATGCCTGGCTCTCAAATAGTACTTCCAAAGGAATATAGAAAGTGATTATTAGAATTAGAACACAAGGAAATACTGACTAGACATTTAAACTAGTTAAAACAAAAGGTTGAATTAGTAAAAAATTAATATTGGCTACATATTTTTGGAGATAAAGAAATGTATGTAAAGACTTATCCAATATGTTAGTTAGTTTATACAAGGGACATAAAAGTAGAACATCCAATGGCTACTTTACCATTATTAGTGAATCCTTTAACTCTGTTAGTGCCGATATTGTTCAACCATTTCCAGTAATAGAACAAAGTATTAAATACATCCTGGTGGTGGTTGATTCTGCCACTGCACGTGTAGCAACATATTCAACGAAAGAAGAGAAAATAACACTAGATCTGATAATAATATTCTCACGGGTTGGATATCTTGAATCATTTTTATCATATTTAGGTAACAATTTTCAATTGAAAATAATGCACGATTTAATGAAGAGACAGGAGTTAAACGGAACACATTGTTAACCCCAAATAAATGGGAGAGAGAGCAAATGAGAGAGTGTTAAGGTCACGCTAAACTTTATGCTACAGGAGAATTCTGTTGACTGGTATATGATATTGCTGTTTGTGTCCCAATCGAAATGTGCCCCAAGCTACAATTAGTTGGGGTTGAGAGAGACGATGACGAAGCTGAATTTTGTTCAAATCTTAAGGAATTAGGGTATTACAGCATTCTAAATCATTGGGAAACGTTTAGAGGGAGCGGTCGTCTCTTTTTGTTCAGCGTTGTGGAGGTCGGAAGCTTTTATGTTTGTTTGTTTGATTTTTAAAATTTTTCGCAAAGCTACTCGAGGGCTATCTGCGCTAGCCGTCCCTAATTTAGCAGTGTAAGACTAGAGGGAAGGCAGTTAGTCATCACCAATCACCGCCAACTCTTGGGCTACTCTTTTACCAATGAATAGTGAGATTAATTGTCACATTATAACGCACACACGGCTGAATGGGCGAGCATGTTTGGTGCGACGTGGATGCGAACCCGCGACCCTCATATTACGAGTAGAACGCCTTAACTCACCTGGCCATGCCGGGCCAAGCTTTTATGGTTTTGAAGTATTGTAATTAAAACGGCGTACAAAGTCAGAAAAAAAAATAAAGATATACAAAACCAGGATACGTAGGATAAAACAAATAAAATGAAATAGATGAAGGAAGAAGTAGTATGCTGCCAGTATGAAAATAAACGTAATTCTAAGTCTATGTGTTGTTGGTTATAATAACAAAACGATTTGTTACGTACATTAGTATGAACCAGTTCTTGACATGATTTCGTACAACTGAAATAAATTGGATGGATCCTATAAGTATAGGACGATTGTAACGAAGTGGTTAGTGCTATGGTGATAAACAAAAACATTATAACCCTACTCTGCTTCGACTGAAAAGGCGAGCATATTCGGTGACAGGTTTCGATCTCATGACCCCACAGTTGGAAGTTAACCGCCCTGACCATGCCAGTCCTACGGGTTATGGTACATCTAATCGTTAAATACGCTCTAAAAATACGAGTATTTAAAGAACAGTAACAGTGTAAGTCCGTTTATTACTATATCAGAGATGACCACTAGAGGTCAGTAGTATGTTTACAGAGTTACAAAACTAAAATCCGGAGTTGGATTCCTTGTGGGAGGCACATCTCACCTCCCTTCATTATGCGATTTTGCGCTAAAAGAGACAAACGTTTCATCGAAAAATATGATAAGAAAAAGGATTTTACAGGATTTAATTATAAAACAAAAACGAACTACCAGCATCAAAGATATAAAAGATATAACAAAAAATGATTAAAATTCATTTGAATGTTTTCTATAAAATCAAGAGCGTTTGGTTTGAATTTCGCTCAAAGCTACACAAGAATTATATACGTTAGTCGTCCCTGAGTAACACTAGAGGGAAGGGAACTAGTCATCGCAACCAACCACCAACTCTTTTACCAACAAATAGTGGGATTGGTCGTAACTATATAACACCCTCACAGCTTAAAGAGAGAGCATGTTCGGTGGAACGGGGATTCAAACTAACGACCTTCAGATTGCGAATCAAGTACCCTAACCGAGCTTAAAAAATCAAGGCATTTTGTGGAAATTTCACATTAATATCGTACTTGTCAAAAAGAAAACTAATAATGTTTTTTACTTGTAACAGCATGATATTTTGAGTTAATGTAAAATTAGTTTGACAGTTGAAAATTATGGTATTATTTTAGCTTTTGATTTATGACATTGGATCTGAAGTTTTTAAAAAACGTATTCACTAATGATGATGAATTTGTTACATATTAATTTGACTGTCACAAACAGAACGAAAAAAATACCATAAGGATTATGAAACTGTGATTGTTTCGTGAAATCCTACTGATCGCTGATTGTTTGGTCGTTTTGAATTTTGCGCAAAGCTACACAATGACTATCTGCGCTAGCCATCCCTAATTTAGCAGTGTAAGACAAGAGGGTGTGTGTTTTCTTATAGCAAAGCCACATCGGACTATCTGAAGGGAATCGAACCTCTGATTTTAACGTTTTAAATCAAGATTAGAGGGTAGGCTGCGAATCATCACCACTCACCGCCAACTCTTGGGCTACTTTTTTACCAACGAATAATGGGGTTAACCGTCACATTATAACACCCTTACGGCTGAAAGGGGGAGCATCTTTCGAGTGACGGGGATTCAGAACTTGCGACCCTCGGATTACGAGTCGAGCGCCTTAACACCAGGCAATGCAGGACCAACCGCTGATTGAGAAACACCGACCTAGAATTCTAATTGTAATTGCGTATTTGTTAATTTATGTGTAATTTTAAAATATTTCAAATCTTATCATTCTGTTGTTGTTTTTTGTACTGTAAAATTACACAAGGAGTCAAACCTTAGATTTTAGAGTTGTAAATTTGTAAACTTATTCTTGACCTACTGTTTTTGGATCATTATTAATATAGTTATGTGTAGTCTATTAACATTTGCGTCATTATTTATCGTTCACGATACATTTAACAAATACATGTTTTATATTAAGATCCCCGGTCACGAAAAACCAACCCATTTGTTATTTTTCTAATCTGATTCGATTTTGACCTCTCAGGTCACTTGTCCTTCTTAGTACTCTTCTATTTCCACTTTAAGTATCATTTTTCACTTCCGATTAATGCGATTCACATTATTCGAGCACGAATCCAAAAGTGAGCAGCATCTACAAAGACCACAGTCTCCTTTCTATGCTTATGTTCTTGGTAAGGCATCTTACAGATTTTACTTTTAAGAATATTTGTTCAATCAGAAGAAGAAGCTTTTTTAGATTGGATTATTGGATTACGGTTACGTCGTCTGGCTTTTCGGCCCAGACGTTGTTTTCCTAAATTTGAGTCGGATTTTTGAGACTGGAGGATCTTAAAAGACTAATACGCTTTGTATTATTTAACACAGCCCGTAAAAAATTTAATATGGACGGGTTTGCAGACAAATTTTGAGCGGAATTTCCGACGTCAAGCCATTTTTGATTTTTTTTATTATAACATTAATTTATTTACACATTCAAGTTAAGGAATAGACTGACCAAGACGTCAAACCTGAATAATGTTTTTCACTTTTCCCAGAATCTTGTCAAAAGTCGTTGCTTAAGATATGCAATACATAATAATACATGCATTCGTAGTACAGTGCTGGAATCGTTGCTAATTTCGTTGATATAATGAACATTTCGTTGGCGTCATCTTTGCCGAAAAATATTATGAACATTGGTATACTCACACTGAACACTGTAAGCGAAAAGTTCAGGAGCTAACTCGAACGAGACTGGTAGTCGACCTTGTAAAATATCTTGTTTGACCTGCAAGAAGAATTGGTACCTGTAAAGAAAAAACATAGAAAGTTACCTAACTGAAACTGACTGTCATAGAAAGTTACATAACTGAAACTAACTGTAATAGACAGTTACCTAACTGAAACTAACTGTAATAGAAAGTTTTCTGCTACAATTATAAGAATAAATTTGACACTAAATATTTCACTTGCTACACGTATATACGTTTGTGCTAACGTTCTACGTGGATTGTATTTGTAAATCTGTAATTAAATAAGTCTACTTTGGTAAGTTTGTGCATTCCGCTTTTCTACATTACGACTATTAAACACCATTTCTGGGCAACTTATGAAGTATTTATTCAGCTGTTTTTATATTAGATTATTACAACAAGTCCTTTATCCATTTATTATTGTTATATTAATTAACAAAGAAAAAGTAAATAATATACCAGAAAAGGTTGTACTAAAAATACAACTGTCGGTAACAGACAAGTAAGTAACAGCCTCTTGCGCGACTATGGTTGACTTCTGCATAAGAACCATTATCATTTGAGGTTTCAGCTTATGTAAATATCAAGATGAACCAAACTTTTAAAACTTAACAAATAAAGTCACCAAACAAAGGGTGCGTATTCATTAAAAATAAACATTAAATTTCCATATTCTAAATTTATCACCAGAAACAAGTGTTGTATTAGAGTTTGAGAAGACGTCACTAAACGTACGACTAGGTTACATTTAACATTACAGAGATTTTGTCGACAATTTCCTTTATGAAGCAGCTAAGCCAGTTTTAAATGTGACTTATTTGTTTTCATAAAAGGTTTAAACAATCTCTAGAGGCATTGTTCGCATTCACATATGACAGTTTCAAAATAGACTTTTTTTGTAATTAAGCACAGCTACACAATGGGCTACATGTGCTCTGCCACTACGGGTAATGAAACTCAGTTTCTAGCGTTGTAAATCCGTAGATATGAAGATGTGCCACTGGGGGGATTTCACAATGGAAAGTAATTTATTAATTTTCGCATTTTAATTAGGCTTAAGTGGAACTATATGAGAAGGAAATGTTTTTATATGACTATGGCTTTTGACAATGAGAAAAATGAATGATATAACGATTAAATATATAGGTAACGGATAAAGGAGGTTTTATAGATATTTTCAAACTACAACTTGCATTCATCAAGGGGGTTATTTTAATTGATGTTTAATACATATTTTTATTTTTTTATATATTTAGGTGGTCACTAGGATATTGAAACTATTAAAAATGCATGATATGTAAAATTAAAAACTAAATACTTGCCAGAAATGATAAAATATATTACTGTCTTGAAGGGTCCACTGCATGATTGAATGAGGACAATATAACGCTTATAAGATGATGCAGAAATTAGTAAACAACAACAACAACAACCCACTGTTAGATCAAAATTTTGAATGCTATAAAATTTCGGTCAACGAGAATCCCACTCTTAGAGCTGCCGTGCGCACTTTACAAAAAATGTATACAAAATAAAAGCGTAATAGGTGCGGAATGGTGTAAAAATATGAGAACAGTTTTCAGAATTTAAAAATTATTTCTGATCGCAGATAAGTACGCGAAAATAATCAACTACCTCTCAACATCCCAGAAATTTAAAGTAAAGTTTGTTTGTTTATATTTTTAATTTCGCGCAAAACTACACAAGGTCTATCTGCGCTCGCCGTCCCTAATTTAGCAGTGTAAGGCTAGAGGGAAGGCAGCTAATCATCTCCACCCACTGTCAGCCAAATCTTGGGTTACTCTTTTACCAATGAATACTGGGATTGACCTTCATATTATAATGCCCCCACGACTGAAAGGGCGAGCATGTTTGGTGCGACAGGGATTCGAACCCGCGACCTTCAAATACGAGTTCAGCGCCCTAACCACCTGGTCTTGTCCTGCCTGGCCTCAAAGGAAAGATTTGGAATGCTTTAATTTCAGTCAGTATATTGGAGTTATTTCCAATTATGTTAGTAATCAATTTCATAAATAAACAACTTATATTATTTTATGTTAGTAATCAATTTCAATGAACAAATAGTGAGAATAAACATTTTTCTAGTTTCCATCTAAGATATCTTTAATTTCAATATCCAAATCTTGTAATGAAACACCCTCTTAAGCACATGTTACCACAATAACATCAAGTTATTCCTCTTTCTTCTCATGTTTTTACTAGCTTCTGGATTTTTTTTTTTGCACTACTCCAAGTCTACTTTGGGGGACAACATAGTGATATTCTGATGTACATATGACTAGAAGATCAAAGTGTAAGCACATTTCATAGATTTTTCAGCTACCTCTCTTTTTATATGTATATTATTCACATGGTCCTGACATTCTTGTAACTTCGGCCATAGTAGCACCGCGCAGTAATGAAAAACTTGTTTCGGAACAGCTGAATTTCATTACGTAAGGCAGTGTTATTAGATTTTTCATGGTATTTTTCAACGAAAAAAAAAAGATCCTGAAATTTTAATCTGTTTCTCGAATGAAAGAAATTGTAATTTTGAGTGTGTTTTTGACTGACCTGGATTATAAAACGTATGAAAAAGCCACAACAAACAGTATAAAGATATTACAATACTGCACAAGGCGAAGACAACACACAAACCAGGAGTACACATGCACAGAGGTGAAATAATTATGGTATGCTAAAGAAAAGTAAAAATAATTATTTTTTAGTCATGTAATGTGTAACAAACCGATTAGCTGAAGGATAGTCATAATTTGATTATTTACAAGTGTACGCTGAAAATGCTGTCGTAAGGCAGCAATCCTAAAACCAGTTACCCAGGATCTTCATTAACTTTTAGAATACGGTGGACATCGAAAAACTGAACATGTAGTATTGTCTAATGAGTCGCATTTCAGCTTTCTTCTATATTGAGGGTAAAATTAAAATATGGAGAAAAAACATATAAAGTATTTGACCTTGCAGATGATGTTCTAAAAGACCAAGCTGCTGAAGGTGATGTAATGAGGCAGAAAACATTCTCGTGGTGAGAATTAGTTTCTTTGTTTGGTTTGTTTTTGAATTTCGCGGAAAGCTACGTGACGGCTAGCTGATAGCTGCGCTAGCCGTCCCTAATTTAGCAGTGTAAGACTAGATGGACGGCAGGTTGCCATCATCACCCACCGCCAACTCTTGGGATACTCTTTTACTAACGAATAGTGGGATTGACCGTCACATTATAATGCCTCCACGGCTGAAAGGGCGAGCATATGTTGTGTGCCGGTGATTCGAACCCGTGACCTTCAGATTAGGAGTCCTTAACCACCTGGCCGGTAAGAATTAAATAATATAAACGCTTTAGAAGGGTGAGAAATGCCATGACTGAGACTTCACACATTTTTCTGTGCTAGCAAATCTTAATCAATATGGGCAATCCTCTACAACTACGTGTGAAACAATCACATTCATCGTTGAATGGGCGACAAACGAGTAAAACAGGGTGTTACATGTGGCGGAGTCTCCACATGCCAAATCCAGGTTGTTATAGCAGCAAAACGTGGCCCAACCCGGAATAAGGAAAGATTTTAATAAAGTAGCCAGTCAAATTATTTAACCGACAACGTATGATATCAGAACCAGAAAAAAATAAGAAATAGAATGACATATCTAACATAACGAGTCATGCAAATGATTTTAAACTGATGTCACACATTCATATGTAACTTGCATATAAATAAGAGGGAATAAAGTTGGAGATTTTTGTGATGATAAAAGAGAAGGAAGAGACTAGAGTTTACACTTTTAATAACTATCCAAAAGCGTAAAGTTTAGTTCCCGCAGTTACTCATTGAATTATGGTATTCTCATGTATATTACTGTAACAAACCTGTTATATTAATAAACAAAACATCGCTACAGTACTATAACGTAATGTTTACAAATAGTTTATGAGTGATTTATTAAGGATCTATTTAACTTTGACCTTTTACATCATAAGTTATGTAGCATTTCTCGTTGAAGGATAGTTTCTCAGAATTAACATAGGATTTATACATCTGTTTGGTTGTATAGACGCACATACTATCTTCATTTACATATTTGTGCACTCACAGCAACCAGCGTGAAAAACCGTTGTTGTAATTTATCATGCACTTACAGACTTCAACTAAGAACTGGGGCAAAAGGATGTCCACGAAAACAAGTAAATATTGTAAGAAACTAGCAACAAATATTGAGTTAATACCGAAAACTTAAGATGACATCGTATAAACTGTTAAACAAGACAATATGTTTTTAAAATAGAATTTGAAAAATTGAGTATTATGTTTTAAATATTTTAACTTTTTATATGCGAACTATATTATTTACTTTCAAGGTATCACTTTTTAGCATACAAAAAGGATTTCCAAATGTTTTTGAAAATTGAAGTAGAGATATGATTTGCGCTAGTCTAATATGACTAAGTCACGTGCTTATCTATATTAATTATTAACACGGAACAAGTTCAGCGCCGATATGCATGGAAATCATACATTATGGTCTTACAAGTACATTACATATTTTATGGATTTATATTCATTAGCAAACAAAAAATAAATAATAGTTGAGATAACACTTAATTAGCAACAAAGTAAATAATATTCCATTAAACGCTGTTGTTAAGATATAAATGTGGGGAACAGAATAGTACGTGAAAATTTCTTACAGTATTTACGAGTGTGTGTTTTTTACAGAAAAGCCACATCGGGCCATCTGCTGAGTCCACCCTGATTTTTAAAGGAAGGAAACTCCTGCTAAAAACAAATGTTTTATTATCACTTACATAGAGACTTCGACCAATTGCCAATATTAAATTAGGTGTCACATGAAAAAAAAAGTTCTTGAATTTGTGGCTTACATTATAAAAAATCCATTAACATAAACAGTGTGAAAAGTAAACGAGTCATAGTTGACGAAAATAACTATTCCAAGTGTTAATATAAGGATTAATGACACACAAGATGAAGAGCGGACAAACTAGTCTAGTCTAGTCTCTCTGGTGTTTGGGTATATTTATTTGTATACCCAGGAGGGTCAGGTACACTCGACCTCTTCCTCCTTCTATAACTTTGTTGGAGTGGCCAGATTAATATATATTTCGATTTAAATACAGAATGGCTGAAGTGATATCATAAATTTAGTCTGGTCCTTTTCAGAGCAATGTTCATTTATATTGTTCTTTGATTTTTTTAATTATTATTATTTAATAAGTCTAGAACGCAGGTGGCTTGTTTTATTTTATCTATATTCTAATACTACTATTATTATTTTAAATGATTTTGTCTTAATGATCTAATGTATAGATTTAACGAGGAAAGGTGTTTAGGTCTCTCTTCATCATATATGCAATACCTGTCTAGTTCGCATAACAACTCATTTTTTTCGCCAATTTTTATCAAAATATTTTATTGTACTCTGTAGAAGTCTATCTGGTATTGCTTGTGTGTTTGAGTCATTGTGCACGAAATTTGAAGTGGTTTTAGGTACTCTGTATGCTGATGTAATTAGTGTATTCTGTAATGTTTGGAGTTTGGTTTGAATTTGATTTACACTTACATTGATCCATGCAGGAGCTACATAGTCTATTACAAGTCTAATGTATGACTTGTATATTTTAATGATGTTTTCTGGTGTTTTTCCGTAGTTTTTACCAGTTAGACTCATAGCATAGTTTATTCTTCGCCAAATATTACTTTTTATGTTATTTACATGTTTTATCTATGTAAGTTTCGAATCATATGTTAATCCTAAAATTTTTGCAGATGTAGCAGTCTGAAGGCGTTCCCCATTCATATAGATTTGGGGTTGAACTTTTTGATATTTCGTAGATTTTGAAAATATTACCAGTTGCGTCTTCGCTGTATTTATTTTGATTCTATATTTTTCACAATATTCACATAATCTATTCAGTTGTGGTTGTAAGTTAGTGGCTGCTATTTCTGGTGTAGGGGTACTCTTCCAAATTGCAACATCATCAGCGAACTGAGACGCGTATCCATGGTTTGGATCTTTTAGTGGCATATTACTTAAATACATGATGAAGAGAATAGGGCTAACCACCCCTCCTTGAGGCACTCCGAGAACGTTCCCTCTACGTTTACTCTACATTTTCTATTTTCCAAAAAAATTGATAACCAGCGAATAATTCCACGTGGTAGTCCCATTTCATACATACGGAACCGAAGATCATTGTGCCATACAGTGTCGAATGCTTTCTCGATATTGAGGAAGCAGGCAACAGTATATTCTTTATTATTAAAGCTGTTTATTATTGTTTCAGTTAACCTAATTAAATGATCTGTTGTTTGCCTATATTTTATAAATCCGTTTTGTTCTTCTGGTAATTTTGCATTATTCTCCAAAAATGTGGAGAACCTATTGCTTATTATTCTTTCGAGAATTTTGCCTACACAGCTGGTCAGGCTGATCGGTCGATGATTGTTTGGTTTATTGGCTGGTTTTCCTTTTTTGTGGAACATTAAGATATTTGCTTGCTTCCAAGAAACTGGGATGTATCCAGAGTGTAGAGATAAATTAAATATTGCTAATATGTGGTCAAATAATTTTGAAGTGCCTTTTTTGAGAAGTATTGCTTGTATTCCATCATTTCCTGGTGCTTTATTTTTTGTATTTTTGATTGGTTGTTCAAGTTCATTTAGTTTGATTGTTTTGATGAGTAGTTGGGTATTGTAGTCATATGTTTTGTTTGTGTTGCTGTTTTTGATGTTGACTGGAATGTGTGGTTTATATAATTCTGTGTTGTCTGTTACGTGGTTGTTTATTTTATTGTAGTAGTAGCTGTTCATGTGGGTATCATTGTGTGTTTTAAATGTGTTTTGTAATTGATGTTTGAAGGTTTCTACTTTTTCTTTGTTGGTATGTGCTAAGGTATTGTTATATTCCAGTGTTGGGTATTTTCTTGTGGCGGGTTCATTTGTGAATCTTTTCAAGTGTAACCAGAACTTTCTGGGATCAGTTTGTTCATTTTTAGAGCAGAAGTTGTTCCATTTTTCTTGTTTAAGTTGTTTAATTTATGCTCTAATTTTATTTCTAATGTTGTTAATTTGTGATTTTATTTCTTGTTCTCTTGTTGCTATAAATAGTCTTCTTAATTGTCTTCTTTGTTTTATCATAGATAATAGTTGTTTTGTTGGTTTCCATGTAATGTTTGTGGTTTTATATTGTTGTTTAGGTATCGTATCTGTAGCTGCTTTTTGAAGGCACTCCATGATTATTTGACTATAAGAGTCAATTTCTGATTCATTATATGCTGTATGTTTAGTTTTTTCTGGTAGTATTCTGTTTAACATTTTTTGAAATTCCTGCCAATTAGCCTTTTTGTAGTCAAATTTATCCTGCCTATTGATTTTATCTTTATGGGGGGCGAGATCGAAGACACACCATATTGGGAGATGGTCGCTGTCAACATCTTTTCCCATATTCAAGTTTATTAACTTTTGCCTCATATTGTAAGAAGTGAAGCATATTTCCAGGATATCATTGGAGTTTGTTGTATAGTTAATATGGGTCGGTGTATTATCATTAATAAGAGAAATACTATTATTATCTATGAATTGTAATAGGTGTCTGGAGTTTGTAGAATTACATTCAAAGTTTTTGTGTTTGGAATTCAGATCATCTATTACTATTGTATTTTGGTTAACTGCGACTATGAAAAGTTTGCTTTGAATTTCGCGCCAAGCTACACGAGAACTAACTGCGCTAGCCGATCCTAATTTTGCAATGTTAGACTAGAGGGAAGACAGCTAGTCATCACCACCTACTGTTAATTCTTGGGCTACTCTTTTACCAACGAACAGTGGGATTAACTAAATCTGCTCGATATGACAAAAGAGAAATAAAATATGCCAAGCTAATTAGAGTTTACCATCTGAAAATTCTTCCGAAAAAGACAGAAAAAATTAATTTTGAGATTTATTGCATACAACAATCGATCGTATACCCCTTTAGCTACCATGATAAATATTTAGTTCCCTTAAGCTTGTATTCTGACGAACACATACGTAATTTATATTGTGCCGATAGATGGCACTAAAATGAGGTTATGCATAGAATTATTTTTCCCTTGGTCAAGGTCCGTCCTTCACTGTAACGTAGAGTAGAAAGATAAACTGGTATGTAAAATAAAAACATGATAATCGTTATTAAACATCGTGGTTTGTTACATCGAAGAAAAGAGGGATATTTTCTTGGTGACACGAGATCTACTTCATAGTACTCGATCATCGACATGAAAAATTTTAGTTCTTTGAAAGATTTGTAGGAAAGCATTTATATTTATTTATAATTCAAAATTATTATCAAAATGTTGCATCAATAACGTCGCTGCTGTATAGGTCAAATATTATATTGCAGGAAAGTAACTCCAGTGTTTTAGTTGAATTATGCTGCACATCTGTTTCTTTCTTCTTTAAAGGTAAGCGTGTTTAAAATATGAAATAACGTTTCGATAGAACTCATGATTGCAAAATCGCCATTAAGTTAGTTATATTTTATGTTCTTTAATTTATACTGATAGTGTATAAGGTTTCAAAATCATAACTAACCTTCACAGAAAGAAGTGTTTAGCAGTTTGACTCGGACTTGCTGTTAGGTTCGCTTTTCTAGAGGTTGTTTAAGATGAGCAAGGTCTTTGTTAACCGATAAACTTGTAATAAGAATGAACAGTTTTAAACTACTTATATAATCTGATTGTTTTTCATTTGTAAGTATTTATACAAACCTTCATCACCAGTGTTAAGCATGTTAATTTTAGTTGCTAATGTTATACAGAATGTTGATTTTAACGATGATAGAGAAGAAAAATAGCCGAAAAATATGTTACATTCCTAATCTCGCCACGTAGTCTAACAAAATTTATTTTTTCTTGTAAACCTTCAAAGTGTCGTATAAAAAAAATTGGCCAGAGAACCGAAGGAAAAACAACAAATAACTAATTATTTGGCATACAACATTTCTGAATCAGTAACTGAGATAAGACCCTTAATCCTACCGCTCTGTCTTGTTAACCCCACCGGTATTTCGGGTAACAAGCCATTTTTTTAAACCTTCAGTCAGTGAAGGGTGGTTCAACGTATGTTAAAGTTATTAAAATGTCACTACATAACTTATATTGTGATGGCAGATAGCAGCAAATCAGAAATTACTTTGAAGATAAACAAAACAAAGAAATCTTCATATATGACAATTTGAAATATTTGGAAGCTCTGTACATTCGTATTTTCCAAGTGTAATTTGCATTCCAGTTTTCCTTTTGTGAAGTGACTAAAGTGGAAACAAATAATAAGCAAACAAAATTCCTTTCCTGCATTAGAAGGAAAAATTAATATACAACATTTGTTTCTTGCAACAGAAGAAATAAGAACATTACATAAAAATAATTTTCAAATATTTGGAAGAGCGTTGATTTTATAAAATCAAACATCTAATAACTCGTATGTAAACAAGAAGAGAATATAGCTATTTAAAAAAAATACAACAGCAAATTATCAAAATAATTTAATGAAACCCAATACAAAACAACTTGAATTATCAAATGTATTTTCGCACATTTCTGGTTTAACAGTGTTCTTGTCTTCGTTAAGAAATCTTCGTCAGCCTTTCAATGATAAGATGTGTATTGGCTACACGAAATAATAGTATATCTATATAGCGAAATATTTAAATTTTGAAAACGTTCAGAGCTGCTTTTGATAATTCCGCAAAACGTTTGTTAATGAAAAAAATAAACTTAGAACTGTCTGAAGCAGAAGCACCATCTTTTATTCAGTTTCAACAACTGCAAGCTCGCTGACAAGAAAACTGGACTGGTGATCAAAACATAATGTAACGCAATACTATGAGGGGTAATAATATACACTGAAAAAAAAACAAAAAAAACTTAGCTCAGCAACGGGATAGGGTGTGAGACAAATGTAAAATAAGTAACAAGAATCCAGCTTTCCGTATCGTCTTACCTGAAATTTGTAATTCAGTACATGAATTTAAGGTTTATACACTGGATTGTCAGTCTTTGGTATTGTAGATTCGCGTGTTTTAGAATTAAATTAACAATCCAATGACCTCAAAGAATCACATGCACATATATATTAATAACAACTCTTTACTCGACTAACTTAGTCACAGCTATATTGGAAGCTTTACGAAGAAATACATAATTCAGTTTTTCACAACGGTAGCGCGGGTACATTTGAAAATTCGAAATTACCTGGTTTAGTTTGTTTTGGATTTTGCGCAAAGCTACATAATGGACTAGCTCAAGTACCATCAGATACTGATCCGTCATGGTTTTCCCATTAGTTTGCATAATATTACTAAAGAATTATATTACTGAGAAGATAATGACCCCAAACACTCATCCAGCTTTTGCAGAAATTACTTGGGTGAGGAGAAATCTACTGGAGTCATTTCAAATGATGCAATGGCGCCTCATAGAGCCCGATCTCAACACAGTTAAGCAGATCTGGGATTGATAAATCAAAAAATTGACAAGTGAAAAGTTAGTTTCAAAGAAACTTTATGAGGAGTGTCTTAAAGATAGTTGGATTATACTCCCAAAGGGCCACTTGATTTTTCAAGATATTGAAACAATGCCTGAAAAATTGTATGCAGTTATTAAGGAGAAAGGGGGTCATAAAAAATAAACTGGTAGCTAAAATAAAATACTTTCACTGAGTTTGAATATGAAGGTTAATAACACTTTGATGTTTCTCCCGTGATTTACCTTTCATTGCTTTTTGGAAATCTAATTTTTGACTTTGTCCTAATAATTTTGCTCAGCACTGTATACGTGTGTGAATATGACCCACCAATAAGTTTATCATTATAAAGAGTTGTAGTAATCCATTGCATTATTAACACATAGGGAAGACTTTTTGCCATTATATCATAAAGCTACCCCAATATCTTCCGCCGCGGGGTCTTTAAATGCTTATGACAATACTGGTAATAACCAGTCTAAAGGTTCGTCATAGAGTTTGTGTAATGTCATTTGCTTTTTTTTTTTTTTAATTTCGCGCAAAGCTACACAAGGACTATCTGTGCTAGCCGTCCCTAATTTAGTAGTATACGATTTAAGGAAAGACAGCTAGCTATCATCACTCGCCGCCAACCGTAATATAATAAAGTATCTATGGTTTAAAAAACGAGCATGTTTGGTGTGACGGGGATTCGAACCTGCAACCCTCAGATTGCGTGTCGAGCTTCCTAACCACCTGGCCATGCCGGTCCGGTAATGTTGAGTTTATTTTCAAATGAAAATAAAATACAGCATTTATTAATATGATGTAAACTTTATTTATTACAAAATTTTATTAAAACCTTCTTTGTCTTGATTACTGTGGCCATGGCGTTCTCGTCATTAATATACGCTGTCGGTTTAGGTGTAGTTACAAATAAAAAAAAAAAAATGTAGGTTTTTTTGTAAACCAATGTATTTTTCTTCATTTTTATTATAGAACCCAGTCTCATATCTTACTCATTTGGTTGAATCATTGAGCCGTGGCTTAATGTAACGGTGATTTCCAAGAATATAAAGATACATTTTACGCGTTTGCATTTTATGTATGCTTAAAACTATTAATTACATTTGAAACCAGGAGAAATAGACTTCTTTAATGGGGAAAAATAATATTATATACTGACAATCCTTTCGAACAACAAATTAAATATTTAAAACTATAATTTTAATCTTGTCCCAAGAAAAAGGTAAGTCTGATTATTCCTCACCCATTCCATCATTCAAAGGCATACGCTAAATATCAGTAGTAAAAAGAGTTTAATTTTATTATTCCAGTTTTGCACAATGAATGGTATTATTATTTTATGAGCATGTATCAAACGGTTGAACAGAATGAAGCGATAATATTCAACATTACAGAACAGTGAGAAGAGCATTAACACATTTGTGCGTTAAATAAGTTAAAATTGTGTCAAATATGAGAACTGCAAAAAATAAAATAATAAAATAGGACAAACAAACAAAATAACAGCGATAGAAGCAGCCAAGCTATGCTAGCGATATCCTGTCTCTCCAGTTATTTAACAAATCGCAGTTGAAAACCTGTATGAAAGCAGCAGTTGAGCAGATAAAAATATTTTTGAAAGGGCCTTCAAGCCAACTGTTAATCACACATTCATTATATGCAGCTAGTCTGGGGAATATTTCTACCGTAGAATTTTTAATAGTGAAGGATGGTAGGTAATATTTAGTGTTAAATATTTTTTAGGTGGTTTTATTTTTCTAATTTTCACTTTACTACCTCTCTTGAAAGGTTACTAGCTTCCAATAACTGGACAGTAGGAGTTGTGACGCTGTGGGTATATGCACTCAACTCTTAACCCTCAATTGAATATTCATGATTGCTGACTAGGTTTTCATTTGCGCTTAGATTTTATCTGATAGATGGGATATCCTCAAAGCTTTTGGTTGCTATTACAACAGGCAATCTCTATCATGACATTTAAATTGCAACAGGAATGTGAGAGTAATTTATATAAAAGTTTTGAAATTAGTTAGACAGCAGAAAATACGCAACAGCAAGGAAAACTAACCTTAATACCTCAACAGTTTTATTGTTTGTGTGAGGAATGATTTGTTTGTTTGTTTCAGAGCAAAGTCACATTGGACTGCCTGCGATGTTCACCGCAGGGAACTGAGCCAGAAATTTAAACGTTGTACGCCCGTCATTTTATCGGGCATCTAAGGAGTTAAAATATGTCTTGGATTTTGATATATTTGCAGAAGTGGAATTTACGAAGCGACTGTAGACAATATCCACCTGATTTGACGACATGATGTGCACGAGTGTTTGTTTGTCTGTAGTTAAGCAAAGCTACACAACGATCTGTCTGTGCTCTGACCACAAGGGGTATCGAAATCCGGTTTCTAGTTGCATACCTGATCTAGACATAAAGCATAATTATTTTTTCTAATAAACACAAATAAAGTAAAGCCGTTTAATATACAAAAATAAAATAAAACTTCGTGCTTTTAAAGTATTAAATTAATTCTAAAATCCAATACTGTATCTTTAAACGTGGGTCTTAATGCTCAGTGCTGGCATTAATGCAAGTAAATTAGCTTAAATGACGAAAAAGTACGTTCTAAAAGCAACAAGATGCAACACGTATAGATGTGAACCATAACTTTCTATTGAAAATTGAAAACAAAAATAAAACAAATGGATAACTATTGTTCACAACTGCATTTTCATTATTCTCCGCAGGTGCGTAGATCCTGGGGGGATGGATGGGATACATCTCCCCTTCATTTTAGATTGGGGGGTATGGTGCATACAATTCCCCCTATAGTTTTGTCTGTTGAATTGTTTTATTGCGTCACAGGCCTACAAATTGTGTATTTGCTCTTGCGATTCTCGTATTCTTACCAATCGGATTACATAATTAGGCCTAGATGTAGGCTTTTTAAGTAGCCAAAATGTACATCTTTAGTACAGGCGTGCTTCTATGCTTTTCAATCTAAGCGACAGTTCGTAAGTATCAGTCAGTAGGCCTAAGTATACATGCAAGTATCGTGACAATAAGATTACTCTGACAGCATGTTTACAGCTTTCAGGTTCACGTAAGCGAAGATTACCAATTTGCAAATTGAACAGTCCACATAAGTGGTTGCAAAAATAACACCCCCATCGGGTGTAAAAAATCTACACCCTGATTCTCTGTAATGTTAAAACACTGCAAAAGGCGTTTTAGTAATAAACATTAAAGTCTTACATTTTTAAATACGTAACACTGATAATGCTAGAGAAAAGTTATTAAAAAATAAAAAGCACAAATTATGCACGTAGGCGATATTCTGACAATTCGCAAAATAAACATTTATGTTGGGGCGAAACTTTATTTGAAACTAATAACCTAATCCCGTCATTGAGTATGCTCGTCCTTTCAGGCATGGAGACGTGACCATATTATAGTCAACCTCACTACTTGCTGGTAAAAAGTAGCCCAAACGTTGGCGGTGGGTGGTGTTTACTAGCTTGCTTTCCCTCTATCACTTCAATATTAAGGACAGCTATGCAAAAATTGCATTCGAGTAGCTTTACTTGATATTTAACAAATAAACAAACAAATTATATATCGTAAATAACTTTTACATCGATTAACTAGACGCCATCTGGAATAGCTGATGATTTAAACTTTTAGTTTATTATCGTTTCATTTTCAGTAATAATAAAAAAAAAAAAAGAAATTCGCGAAAATAACTAACTCGAAAAAAAAAAATCTTGCATATAGTATTCGTAATTTTCCCTTACAACTATCTTTTATAAAAGTCGGCGAAATCAACTTCAGTCGAGATTTAGTTGGAAACCAAGTCCTTCAATGCAGTACAGAACAAACACCACATTCCGTTCGGGAAAACGACACTAGTTTATCTTATTTTGCACTTAGTTATAACGAGAGTAATTAATTATGAAGTATATAAAAGGTAACAACTAAATCTGGAAGAACAACATAATTGAAAGAAACGGGAATAACAGGTTACAGTACATAAATTCAATAACATGTATTCTGTTTAAGGTCATCTTTTATGACCTCAACTACCCGATATTCTTCTACATTACAATTTCGAATGTGAATAAGGTCTGCTATGTTGTTAATTTTTGCATAATTAGTTTGTTGTTATCAGTGATGTCGAGAAACCCACTTGTTGAGAAATTTATATGCAAAAACGGCTCGTTTGGGTTGAGAAAATATTTTACATAGAAGAGCGAACAACGTTTCGACCTTCTATGTAAAATATTTTCTCAACCCAAACGAGCCGTTTTTTCATATAGTTTGTTGTTAAGCCTAATGCTATACCATATGTTATATTTGTTCAAACTATACGGTTTTAACGGTTAAGCGCTTTGGTTTCCCACCAGACCACCAGGAAGGTCTTTTATAAGTTAAAAATGAAAAATACTTTTTACTTCCGCGCCTACTGCTATCTGATTTTATCATTTTATGGGAATCTTGGGAGAATTTATTGTTTACTTCAATGAAATTAGTGATTAGAACGAAATATTCAATTGTTCCTTATAAAGATCAAGCTAGTGTCGTATATATAGTTTCTTTCAGTAAAATAAAACAAGACATATCACTTTATTGACGTTGTTGAAAAAATAGCAAATCCAGCACTGCACCTTACATGAACTTTCATGTGTAGCAAGGGTTTAATAAAGCATTACTTTGTTGTGGTGTATTTAAAGATTTTGTTTGTTTTCTAAACAGAATACTACACATTCTTTGTTCTGCTCACCGCGGGCATGAAAACATGATTTAAGTGCTACTGGCGCTCAAATATCTTTTTACTGAAAAATATTATAATTAGAGATGATCTTGTGTTGTTGGGACAGTATGCATACAAATTATGTACAATGTACCAATAAGTATTTTCACAAAAGTCGTAGTAATCTAACGCGTGATGAAAACATAGGGTAGAATCTCTGGAGCCACACAAGAAGTTAGATCCGAATGCCGACCCCGACATCATTCCGCGTGGATCCTCTAAGGATGCATGACCAAGCAACAAAATGTTTAAAACGAAATATCGCTGGTTGTCAAAGTGGTTTTTTGTTTCTTTCGCACAAAGCTACTCGAAGGCTATCTGCGCTAGCCGTCCCTTATTTAGCAGTGTAAGACTAGAGGGAAGGCAGCTAGTCATCACCCTCCACCGCCAACTCTTGGGCTACTCTTTTACCAAAGAATAGTGAAATTGACCGTCACATTATAACGCCCCCACGGCTGAAAGCACAAGCATGTTTGATGCGACGAAGATTCGAACCCGCGACCCTCAAATTACAAGTCAAACGCCTTAACCCACCGGCCATGCCGGGCCTGTCAAATGAAAATACAGATAGTTTTCAATATTTTTTTTTATATACATAATAACCCATATACGATTTTCTAAAGTAAGAATTGTATCGCTCCCTGACACTGTTCCGTGGAAGTGTGGTTATTTCAAATATTTTTCAGACGACTAGCCTTTGAAACTACTTACTAAGTGTATTTTCTTTTAACACACTCTAAAGGATACGAAGCAAGCCAAAACATTTTGCCCAACTTCCCTCTGGTTAGCGGCAACTATTAGAACAATACAAATGCTTAAACGATTTTTACGGTGGATGTCTGTATTTTATACACAAACTATATTCTCGTGAATGATTAGGCAAGATTTGAGAATTAAACATGATTTAAGTTTTTGTTCTTCCCATTTGACTTGACTTCCATCTAGTTTGGGTTATCCGATATTTTCGTAAGCCAAGAATTTTAACCCTTGGGTGGCTGACCCAGCCCATATCTAATATAAGACGAACATGATCGGTGATGGTATTCGAACTCACTGTCAAGCATCCTAACCACCAGGCGATGTCAGTCCTACTATAAGCTTATAACACCTCCCAAAATATTTCAATTCCATTATGAAATAGTACAGCAAAATGTAATATAATGTTACTTACCGTGTAATTTCTTCAGCCAGCTTGCAAGGGTCAGACGCGTAGAATTTAACATTAAAGGACAAGGTGCACGGCGAAGTTCCTGTCAAAGTACAAAAACATTCAGTCATGATAATATCTAAAACGAGTAACATTTTACTCTAGATTTCAATACGTATTTTCTCTCTGTCTAAAAGTGAAAAGAATGGAGATATGGACCATGATATTTTCATTATCTAATTTCGTAGTTTTATAGGTTCCAATAATTGCTGGCGAATTTTGAAATTCGTTCTGACACCATCATAGATATGTAATTGTAATATATATAACCAATGGACGAAGATTGAAAATGAAATGTGTTGTTGTGGATAAACTCTACACCTGTAGAAATATAACTAATACACTATTAAAATGTCCAATAGCATATTTTCTTAAGATTTTTATCTTCTTAAATATTGACTAATTACACCAACAACACTTTCCCTCTTAATATTTTCTACAATATCAGAATTAATTTTTAATGACAATTTGATCCCTTAACCTGTGCAAATAAATGCATATTATTTACACTCAGTGATTTGAAGGGCAAAATATCTTAATATAGTTCTTAACCATAACCACGACATTGGAAAATGCATATAAAAATCATATAAAATTGAGAGATCTTCCGAATGTGTGTACACATATTTTGAATGTAAGTATAGAATGTATGTACCTCACGTACAAGTGACAAACGTATAAATTTATTCTACATTCTTAAGTTCAGGAACACGTTCATATACCACTTTTGTTGAGGGACAATAGCTTATTCCAATGAAACTGAAATTATACAACTTATAAAATAATTCGAGGACATTGAATTTTATAGAAATTTCTTGATCACTAGTTGATGTTTAGAAACGAATCTATCTGAAGAAAATTTATCACAAACGTTTAGTTTGAAATTGAATCATGATACAAGCAAAACCCTCCTACGATCGCATTCTGTGGAAAATTCTGACAAGACTTTTTTTTTTATTTAACGTACAGACAACTCTTATGACTGTTAAACACAGTAAAACACCTCCTCTGCATCAAAGTCATGGTCCGGTTTAATGAACCACGAAACCTGTATTTCTGCTTCACCTAAATAAGCTTGAGATATGAATTGAACATAATGGAGAAATTAAATTGAAACATTCTAATGGAAATGGAACAGTGACAATACGCACTTGCAAAGAAATAAATTGGTCGTTTAGTGTCTAGTGAAGCTAATACGGCTGTAATTATAATCAACGTCTGAATAGAACAGCTAAATCAAATATAAAATAAATACATTACTGATAAGAGATAAAATTTAAGTGCCAACAACATGAAACAAAATCACTTTACTGCTCAATTTTTGATCATAACGTCAGTAAATAAACTGTATACATTAGCAATACTTTAACATGTCAGTGAAAACTCTTATATCATAACATAAAAAATATAATTACTTTGAATTAAGATCCAAAAAATGACAGAAATGCATAAAAAATGTTGATATATACCATGTAAAGTAGTAAATAACAAATAAAAAATCCGATATTGACTTTGAACTGAGAATATATATCACTTAATCAAATACCCGAAAAAATTCAAACTGAGTTATATATTACATTCAGTAGAAGGGAGTCAGCTGAAGGACACGATTAAAATATGCAAGGATTTAAAGTGACAAAAACTAGTTTTTTTCAAAAGACAGGAACAACTTTATGTTCCAGTCCTGGCGACAATAAATTTAACCTTTTATTAGATTCAAGCCTTCTTAAAATTACTTGCAAAATTTCCATTGCATTCATATATAACAAACTAGTTTAAATAATGACTTTCGTTTTGGTAGATATAAATCAAGAGATGGTTGCCACTGAAAACTAAAGTAAAATATAATTTGTTTGTTAAGGATATTCACGCGAAACTAAACAAGGATTATCAGCGTTAGCCATCCACATTTTTGAGCTCATAAATTAGGGAGAAGTGAGCTTTTCAATAGTAGCCCCCTTAAATATTGCGCTACTCTAATTAAATAATAGAATTTGACTCTTAATATTAAAATGCATCTTTGGCTACAAAGTCGGAGGAGAGATTTTACAACTTTTATATTTAATTTTCAATGTTTATGAGTGTTCGAGAACATCTTCGGTTCAAATGTTGCTTTCGTTTCTTTGTCACTCCTGTCTGATCCATTTCCACAAGTCCTCTCCCACCGCTAAAATCTGGTTTCGATGCTAGTAGTGGGCAGAGCACAGATAGTTCATTGTGTAGCTTTGTGCTTAATTTTAAACAGACCATTTCCATAAATGAAACAAGTTAAAATATGAATAGCGAAGTTAGTTAACGATGTCGATCATTTTTGTTATTTCACGCCTTCAATTATCTGCAAGAAACTGCACATCATTTCGTTATTTGTCGTTACGTCACCAGTCCGTTTCTGACACATTACAGTGGTAAGCTAACGTTTTTTCTCACTAATAAAGTTTCTTATAAAGATCAATCCTGTGACATGGCGTGGCAGAACTGAATACTGATCAGTGTTCAGATGGTCTTTGTATAAAATATCATTTTAGGATAAATAGATACATCGAACTACTGCTATCGCAATTCTTTCTAATCTAAAGAACAACATTATCAATGAAACAAGAATATTTATATTAAATGTAACTAAAAACAGCAATTGTTTAAAAAAAAGTGCGCCTCCCAAAAAAGAAGGAATATAATTTCTACTGAAAGACGCGAGATCAAAGTTTTACGTCTAAATTGCAAATATAATGATTACAGATTTTCTATGCAATCTGATGACAGTAAGAATTCAAAGGCCCGGCATGGCCAGGTGGGTTAAGGCATTCGACTCGTAAATTGAGGGTCGTGGGTTCGAATTCCCCTCGCACCAAACATGCTTGCCCTGTCAGCTGTGGGGACGTTATAATGTGACGATTAATCCCACTATTCGTTGTTAAAGGAGTAGCCCAAGAGATAGCGGTGGGTGGTGATGACTAGCTGTCTTCCCTCTAATCTTACACTACTAAATTAAGGACGGTTAGCGCGGATAGCTCTCGAATAGGTTTGCGCGAAATTAAAAAAAACAGAAATTCAAAATTTGTAGAGTATGCTTAGTTACTTCAAGAAATTACAGGGGGCGCCGTTTTGTTGTTGGTGTATAGCTGAACGTAGCAGCAGCACATTCGATTCCTTGTTGTAAGTACACATGCGCTAAAAAATTTGTAAAATTCTGAATGCTTAATCATAATAGTTTACATGGAATTTTATTTTTTCGTTGCAAACTTTAATATTCTGTTGCAATTAATATCTTTATTTGTCGTACCTTTTGTTTTTACAGCTGTGTTGTTTTTGGTACATGCCACTTTTTTATTTGTTCTACATTAAGTAAAATTAACCACAAAAAAAGCATACATTTTATACCCAGATATAGGTTGGAATAACAATAGCATAAAGCACCTACAAAATCTGGATATATCATAACTGCATGTAAGTTTCTTCGATAACTCTGAGTTCATATTCTTCAGTGGCACAGCGGTATTTCTGCGGACTTACAACACTATAAACCGGGTTTCGACACTTGGTGGGCAGAGCACTTTATGTAACTTTGCTCAAGTACAAATAACTTTTCATTCTCTCTCAATTTTTTTCAGTCAGTAGATATAATTTTCCTCTTATAGTTTTATATGGTGGATAAAGTGATATTATGAAATATTCTAGCTATATGCCAGAAATGAAGGCAGTCATGTGTCGTGAAGCGTTTTTATTTGTTTGAAGTCTGATGTAAAAAAAAATTCTGAGAGGCATGTGAAACGTTTTATACGATGGTTGTTTTGGGCTCGTAACTTTCGAATTTCAAGACCGATTGTTATGGAATAAAAAAACAGTCCTCTTTTAAGAATATCGTAATATGTGGTAGAAAATTTAGCTCGATCGACTTAACCAACGTTTTTGAAAGCAGGTGCAAAAATGTATGTGATTTTAGCTTAATTTGTGCCCATATATCTGAGAATACTTGAAATAATACAACCAAATTTGCTTTCCTGCCAGGGAATATATATATATATATATATATATT